>NW_027112641.1:596270-617326 GCF_000696795.3 Halyomorpha halys | reverse complement strand
TGGTTGAGAAGTTTATTATGGAAGGAACGGTATCTGGTTCTGGCCAAATCGGCAACATATGGAATATTGAGGTCCTGATGGATAACTTGATTTGTGACAAAGTAAGTAGCTATTAAGGATTTTACGAAGGATTTTGGATTGTAAGGATTGGATTCTGGAGGAATTTGATGGTTTAGTGGAGCCCCAAAGCTCAACTCCGTATGTCCAGATAGGCCTTGAAATCTCAATAATAAAATTTAAAATAACTAGCATTTAAAAACAGCACCACATTTTCTATAATTATTTCTACTGACTGGGATCAAGAAGTTTCAATCTTTTACCTCTGGCACGCTTCTTATGCACCCAGATGACCGTTTCGATTTAGTAATTTTCCAGGATATTGGTATGATAACGGCCTGCCGATGGGATGGTCACTATTACTTCCTGACCACTAGGGGCAGGAAGAGGATTGTTATTAGGAGAGAGAGGAGCCACGGCTGGGCGATCTTGAGGAGTGATGTCTTTCACCTCTTCATTGCCAATTTATCTCTTGATGGTTTCCTGACGACAGGTCGTAAACAGTTCAGGTTATGTAATATATTGAAGGCGGAGGTGGATACAATGATCCATGAAGGTGTGGCATAGATTTATGATCCTCCGGTGGTTTCATCAGGGAATAACGTTTTTAGTTATTCGCACTTCGCATAAGCGAGCAGAAACCTGATATAAATCAGGAAATGCTAACCACAAAGTCTTTTTAGAAAGAGTTAACTTGAATGTTACAAAAGATTGCAGGATCATATATATCTGAACCATTCTAGGTGTATGAATTTATATAAATGATTTACTTTGAAATACTTCAATTTTATGTGAATCTTGTCAATAAAGAATAAAACTACAAAATTATTGATGGTAATTGAAATTTATTAATGATTTATGTTTGTTACTCTATATAATTTTATTTATCAAGTATGATAATTATGATACAACTGACTAAAAGGAATTAAAAGATTTAATATCAAATAATAATAAAAAAATTAATAAGACTAAATTTAATAATAATCTCCTATGTTATGTGTGTTATGATCTCCTCTTGTGAGATTGTGCCATGTACATCGACCAACCTTCTCGCTATAATTTTCTGTCTCTCTTTCTCCGAATTAACTGACTCAAAAAATGGAGAATGAGCGGGAACGAAAATTACAAACTTAAATCTTTTTTAGAAGTATATTTTTAACCCACAAAACACTAAATCGTCTTTATTTCTGATCAATATTTATCAATAAAGTTGAATAACATTAAATTTATTAATATATTTAATTTATTTGGTCTTTTTAACCTAAGTTCATTAATATTTATTATTATTTAAGTCAGTTAAGCTTAAATCAGTAACTTACTCCTTTCATCATTTATCTGTATAATAAAAGTAGGCTGTAAGTGTCTGTAGGTTAAAAATATTTATGGTGGTTCCAATTATGCTGTAACTGTTAACTTTGATCTTATTGACTGCTTGTCAAAAATTAAATTAAGCATAATTAAATAAAATTTTGTTTGCCAAAACATAACAATGCACTAGCATTAAGATGTATGATTTTACAAACTTGTGTTTATATATAAGTATGTAAATCATAAATATCCGATTAAAAAGTTAAATTCATGCATTAAATAATGTATACATTGTATAGAATTCATATTAGAATTTACATAAATTTATCCAAGTTGAAAAAAATTAACTATTTTATCAGTTTTACTTTTAAAAACATTTTTCTTTTTTTTTTTTTTACTAAATATAAATTAGTTAAATTTTAAATATTGTTAATTTACAAAAGTATTTTTATAATGAAAATACTTCTGATCAATACAGCTTTTATTTAGATCTATTTCTTCAACAGTTTTTGAATACTTTTTGAAATAGGGATACAGAATGATTTATTGACCGAAACTACATAAACGTAGTTGTTGATTGTGTCCAAAATATATATTTATTTATTTAATTATGCATTTTTAACCATTTTTTTTTATGAAGTGATATAAAGAAACATTCGAAAATCATTTTATATATATATGTTTAATTGGTTATCTTTACAAAGACTCGTAATTAGTAGTTCTTAAATAAAATTAGTGAAGAACATTTATATTAAATTTGTTATAAAAATCAATTAGAATATTTTATTTTATTTATTTAATACGAGATCGGCCTGATGGGCCTTACATGGTATTATAACCATTGTATTTTTTTAACAATCAATTATGGGGGGGTTATAGTCATATAGTGTATAGTTATATTTTTTTAAAGAAATATAAATTTTGTAAAGACGAAAATAAGCAAAACACCTAAATATTTATATCATGGAATAATTGATATCTGACCATGAGACTATTTTAATAGAACCAATCAAAAGCCTCGTGTCAGGAAGAACAAGCTCAGACAGTTCCGAGATATCAGAAAGATATTTTTTGAATTAAGAGGATTTGACTCAAAATAGCCAACAATAAATTACTCATTTTAGCTGAGCAGTAATTAAACCACAACAAAATTGAAAATTTTCAAATTAGTCAATTGAAAATCTTCATAATCTTATTAAATTTAACTTTATGTTTCGAATTTAAGCTGAAAGAGAGAAATCTGAATAGTAGAAGTTTTTAAGTCAACTTGTATATTTAATTCCAATCCTTATTTTATTATAAAATTCATAAAAAGAAATCCCTACATAAGTTATAGTATTTTCCTTACTCTTATCACTAGTTTACAAACTAGTACATAATTTGGGCTTACAATTTTCAAATGATAATGTGCACAATATAAAATATTTAAATAACCTATAACTTATAACAAATAAATGTAGTACTTAGTTAGAATGTAAAAATAATATTTTTATCATTTTTTTTATCCTTCCATCGTGCCTTCAGGTCAAAAATTAAAACGCATCAGAGCTTAATTAAATTTATTTTTACTATGAACACTTCGGAGATAATGTGTCTCCTTCGTCAGCAACTACAATTTTTTTTTTATAAGCCTTCCTGCGATTGAATATAGTCAATTAATTTCATTTCTAATTATTTAATAGAAAAACATAAGAAAAATAAAATAAAATGTTTTAGTTTTCGAACTGAAGGCACGATAAAAGGATAAATTAAAAAAAAATCAAAATTAAGGTGATCAAATTGTGAGATAAATTAATATGTTTATCATTCGGTTACAAATAAAACAGATTTATTGTTTGACCACATTCAGTTTTAATTTCCAATATACGAGTTAATGCTATATAATTGTTCCTCGAGTTCTACTTCATGTCCTTCAGAATAGATACAACCCTCCTTCGACGTGGTTATACCATCTATGAACTAACAACGAAAACGATGAACCCACAAAAAATTATATCTCAGTATTGTAAAATGTTTGAATGACCATCATTGCAGAAAATGGAAATCTTTAAATATGGTGTTACTTGAAGTTATTAGTGTATAGTTGTACTTCTGATTTTTTTATTTAATTTTTTTTTTTTTAAATATCTTCTAATTTTAAATATATTTTTCGTTCAGTTGAGTTGCTACTGTTATGCACTCCTACTGTTAGTCAAAACATATAATTTTGAAACAAAAAAAAAAGATCAAAATTTTTTTCTTTGAGATTATTTTCTTTTTTTTTCAATTACTTTGTGAATTAAAATCACAGCACTTGCACTTTTTGTGCCAACCATGAATCATCCATAGTTCACATACGCTTATCATCACGACAGATGCAGCCATTTGTCAAATACTGATGAAAAAATAAAGCTATAGCTTAGCAAGCCTCTCCAGTAAAAACATTTCGTATTTCTAGACAAAATGAAAATTAATATAAGCTATACTCTGGCAATTAATTTTTATTACTAATTCTAACTTTAATTTTATAAATCAATTTTTAGCTACGTTTGGGTCCTACCTTCATGTTCTTTGCCTCGAGGTACTACCGCGACACTCTCACCCTCGATACTGAAGACTGCTCACTTCCACTTTCGATCCCCACTAAGCCTCCCCCCTCGAAGTTGCCCGGTCCAGTCCTTGCCCCAGGGGTGTCCTCACGTCCTGTCAAGATCAAATCTAGCCTCCTATCAACCAAGCATATATTCCATATACCGACTCAAGTTCAATATAGAATACTCACGAGTGTTTCTTTGGTTATCATCGCTTGCATTCAACAGTTTTAAAAAACTTTTTAAAGGAATATATTTTCAAGCCTATTGAAATTTGCTTCTTCGTAATGTGCATAACATATAATTTATGATTTATTTAAGTTTAAAGTTAAATATCATTATTTGTAATTAAAATCAACCTTGCATCCTCTTCCATTCCTGACAATCCTCCGAGGCGCCTAAAACTGAGCTACGATGGCCACGAGACCAGCTAATGTAAAATCTGGTAAGCACTCATCTAATGGGTAGTTTCCCTACACGCCTGTAACACTCCAAATTAACTTAGATCAAATTTACTGAATGTATTATAATGTACAGTTGTAAATAGCAATAAATAAATATTTAAAAAAAAAATCTTATTTTCAAATTATGATGATTGTATTTTGAAAATGGATTTTTGTCAATCATTCCAAGTAGTTTCAAGGACTAAAATGATGTCTTTCTTTTTATATTATAAATATTTATTTTATTTTATTATTAGTATTAGACCGCCCAGAATACGTTGATCTGGGTCAAATCAAGACCCCGATTTTCATTTCAGTGCATATTTTGTTTGCATGATTATTTTTAAAGAGCTGAACAAATGTTTTTGTGAATAAAAATACTCAGATAAAATCATTCAAATTTTATTATATTTTTGATAATGAAAACGAATTAAATACTTGAATATTTTTATGGCTTATTTTTCTTTTTTCGCTTGGTAATAGCAATAGCACATTGGTACTAAGCTTATTGTTCGATCTTATTTCCAAAACCCTGATTCTATAAAATGAACTATTGTATTAGGTATTTTTGTGAAAACTCTTTCCTATCAATATCTTTATTATTACAGCCACCGTAACAATATTACAGCCGTTCTAACACTTCTATCCCTTCCCATCAAGACGAAGAGCTTCAATTTGTTCCACCTTGGAGCACCATCCTTGTTTTCTCTAGTAATTTATTCATTAAAATGTAAATAATTTTATAACGTTATATATAAACAGGTAATTAGAATTATAAATGTCAATATGTTGATTTCATAAATAGAGCTACTCCTTCGCACCTACAGGAATAGTACCCTACAGGATGAGGTTACCATCCTTACAGAAATTACGGCTGTGACCCCTAAGTTTCATCCTGTGAATTCACCTCCTAATCACCTTACCTGTATTGAACACGCACTGCCGAGGCCTTCTGGTCAAGCGTACCTAACATTATTGGAGTCAGATCATCTAACACAACTACCTCGACACATAAATTTTTTTATCAATGTTTCGGGGCTTTTTTCCCCATCTTCATGACCAAAAATCTTGTCAGTATAAATTGTCATTTTGATGCATATAATTTTATATTTCGTACTTAATTAAAATATATCATACCTGAAAGTAGTGTACAATAAAAAAATATTTTAATCAAGGACGAAATATAGAATCATGGATAGATATGTTGAAACGACAGTAATCACTGATAAGATTGTTGATCCTGAAGATGGGAAAACAACTTTGAAACGTTGATAAAAAAATTATGCCAATAGAAATGTATGTTTACAATAATAGCAAATACAATAACAAGAAACATCTTCTAGTGTGAAAAATATTTTATAAAATCTTAATTGATTTTATTTTTCATATGTATAAATCCCGACTTGTACCCGAATTGTTCTCGAATTCATTAAACTTTTATTTATTTTTTTGTAATTATTTTTATTATAGGAATACTAGAAAAAAATCAATAATACAGACAACTTATTTATACCAGTTACATCCCATCCTGTTGTATAAGCACAGGTTATAGCTCGATCCCACTGTAACACTCCTCTACTCTCCGGTGGTCATGTTTCTTTGACTGCCGCCATAGCTACTTTTCTTTCTTTCCATAATGTCTAAAAAGAACTTGGAGGTATTAATAGACATTTTCTTCGTACGTACCTGGCGCAATAAATAATTACTACAAAAGAACGTTTGAGGTACATAGTAAAAGAAACTATTACACAATTAAATACTAACAAATAAATGAAATAATAGTTGTTGATACGATTTTAAAGTGATTGATACTTAAACAACTTACATAAGCTATAACTGATTCTGAATTAATTTAATACATTATATTGAAGGATGAATTAATTGTAAGATACGATAAAAACTTATCCATAAGCGAAGTACATAATAGAAGAAAATTGAACCTCTTTATCTAAAAAAAAAAGGAAGAAAGTAGAAATTGATATTGTAACGCCATAATTGTCTTTGAGCATTTATCGGCTGTTACAGTTATCCCGTAATTATTACAACGATGCAGGAAGTTACTCAATTTTAAACACTGCACGAATTGCTCACTCATTATGCCACAAAGCAGTCGAGATACAATCAGGGTGAAAACGCCTGGCTACTAGAAGTATTCAGAATGTAACACACATCAAGTCTGTTCCAACACGAGGAAAATCCGAACATAACTGGCGGGCACTGGTACAGCATATGTGCAGAAAGGCTAGCTTTGAAAAAAATTTGGTTAAAAAAATTAAATCTTTTTTTTTATTTATTGATATTTACAACTGTATAAAAAATACAACAAGTAAATTTGATCATAATGACATAATGATATGAAACAGCATGTAGGGAAACTACCCAGTAGTAGAACTCTAAAAACAGTTTACAATATAAGGTCACGAGGCCATCTTCTTATCAGGCACCTCGGAGGATTGCAAGGAATGGAAGAGGAAGCAAGGTTAGAAACCAGTGGGTTTGTGTGGTTAGGGAGTTTATTATAAGGAATAATATCGGGTTCGGGCTAGATCGGTTACATAAGGAACATTGAGGTCTTTATGGATGGTTTTATTAGTAACAAAATAAGGAGCATTGAGGATTTTACGAAGGATTTTGGATTGTAATGATTGGATACGAGAGGAATTCGAAGGTTTAATGGAGCCCTAAAGCTCAACTCCGTATGTCCAGATTGGCCTTATTACAGTCATGTAGATCAGTCTTTTGTAATGTTTTGGAAGTTTAGACCGTTTGTCTAGTAAGTGCTGTAATAGTCGGAATCTGCGTGCAGTTTCCTGTCTTTTCAGTCTTGTGTGAGGATTCCAGGTTAGTCGTTTGTCAAGGTGTAGTCCAAGATAACGAATCTGTTCTACAGGGGTAAGAGCCACATTATTAAAGTATACTGTAGGGCAGTCGGCAGGTTTACGACGAAGAGTAAATATGATTTGTTGGGATTTATTTTTATCCTCCAATAAATTAAATCTAAAGCAAAAAAAAAGTTTTACAGATTGTATAAATTCTATAGAAAATTTAAGCGACTCGTATGAAAGAAGAAAAATTTACCCAACTTACAGAACAAAACAAAAACCGTCTAAATGAGACCATTATACTGCTGTGCTTAGTTAAATTACCATAACTACATTTTGGCAATATATGGCACTAAAATAAGTGAATGTACAAAAGCCAAAATTTTTTAATCGTGTTTTTTTTCAATGCTTAGTGGATTTTTTTTTATTAAGGCAATCAACAGCGAAGGTTATGTTTGCCTAGTTACCTACAGGTCGCCAACCTATTCTAACCATATTCAAGTTTTTCATTTTGTGGGATCGCCACTTAATGAAAAAAGTCAACGCCCCCAGACCGGATTCGTACCGGCGCCGCTCCAGATCTAATAACGACAGTCCTAGGCCTATTCATCTGAGCTACGGACGGCCCCGCTTAGTGGATTACCTAACCTTTACACAGCAAACATATATTACTGCATTAAATTGATTTTTATTTATTTTTTTACAAAGAAATTTACAAATTTACTTCTTACTAAATTTACTCATTAGATTTGGCTTTACAAACGAAATATCGGGTAACTTTTTGTTTATTAAAAAATATGTATTATTTCTAACCATTTTAATATTTTACCTGCTAATAACTTTGAGCAAAATTATTTTGGGAGTAATTCACCGATTTGATATTACAAACTCTTGTGAACTTCTCAAGTCATCCCTTCTATTTTAAGGTTTACCAAACCAGTGCTGAATAAAAATCATCAAAAATATACTCTACCAATTCCAAATTGTTATACTGTTTTTTTTTACTAATTTCATTATAATAATAAATTTTTTATCAGAATAATTTCAAATTTCCTTCAGGATGAAACTCTGTAATAAGACCTTACTAATGTCGATGTAACATTTTTATTATTAGAAATAACTTTACCATAGCGAGTGGTAAGAAATAATGTAAAAAATGGAATAATTTTTTCTTAATACCGGAACATTCTTGTGAAACGACATCACATTGTTCAAGACGTAATTCTTCAAATACGTCCTTCAGTTATGAAATGCTTAAATACCAGTCTACAGCTGCGTAGAGGTAAACCGCGACTTCTTCGTTTGTTGTCCTTGATAAAATGTCAAGTAGATTACGTTTTATGTGAGGCGATATATGAAAATATTGAAACACGGTAAAAGTTGGTGTTTTAGTGTGTAGGATATCTTTTCGGTTTTGTGATATGCATCTGCACGTTTTGGTTGAGATTGTGGTCTTTCGTGGATAAGAAACCTTTCGATACTAATATATTTGTATATGTATATAATATATTTCAAGTGTATATATTACCTGTACTAATAGAACCTATGAAGAATCTGGGGTTTAGTACTTACTGGAAGTATTGTTTTTAGGCCTATGGATGTGCAAGATAATTTGGTCAAGTTCACGCTCAACTGTCAGATTTTTCCTCTCATTGATGTTATCCACTTTATAGGGACTAGATTTATCCCAGGATCGATCCAAGGGTAATGTAATAGTATGATATATAATAATAATTAACAATTATTTGCTAAAGCCGAACTCAAATCCATACCTATTTATTTATATAGTCAAATTATATAGTTTGAAAGATTAAAGGAATATTTGATCTAACCTAACTTAACTTATATCTGGAATTAATTATTCCAGACAAATAAGATTACCTTATCTTTTTAGTAGACCTTAGCTAGAACTACTCCCAAACTGGATTTAGTTTTAGTTCTAGGTTAGTTTAACTCACAAGTTGACACCTTTGCTGCGTGTTCCCAAAAACACCGAAGCTGTGGTTAGAGAGCTAAGAGATTCGCTGAGTTTATAATAATAAAAAATTTACTTCTTTCAAAATACTTTTGCACATGAATATATGCTGGAATGTTCTTTCTGGTGAAAATAATAATTACTTTCCTTCAAAAAACACCTATTTCTTAAATAAACTAACTGGTATCCATTTTAAGTCTCAAAACTCTTTATTATATCATCCACAGTCCAACGTTTCGTCCAACTGAGCCATCCTCAAGGGCAATTTTTAATATAAATTTACACCTCATATCCAATTTTTTAAAACGTTTTGCTGGCGATTCTGCTCAGATTTTCAATTTCATTAATTTTTAATTTTACATCAACTTAACACTATTAGATCTAAAATTGGAAGTTTTAAAAATTAATAAAATTGAGACAAAATAGGGTGATTTGACTTGCTATTAATGACCTGTGCAGAATCGCCTGCAAAACGTTTTAAAAAAATTGGATATGAGGTTTAAATTTATATTTAAGACTTGCTGACCCGGCAATGCTCCGCTATTGCTATATTTGATGTATATAGATTTAATGAATCCAATGGATAGCTTGTTATAAATTTAATTATTTAATCAAATTAAACCTACACGTATACTTTATTTTAATGATTTGGTAACATAAATTGATCCAATTTATTCGATGACATTCATTTTTAGCATCTCATGAAAGAAAGGTTGAAATAAATGGCATATCGGTTGGTATCATTGCTATACACTGTAAATTTGAGGATTATATTTAATGAAAAAATCGATAGTTTCATAAAGTTTATTATATTTTTTAGTTAATGTTAAACATTTTAAAATACTTTATTATTATGTTTTGTTAACATAAATTAACCAATACATGGTATAAAGTTGCAATCATATTTTTTTTTTTTAATATTAATAGCTCCAACATTATTCAACGAATCTACACCATACTTTGCAGTGGTTTAAGTAAAGATAATAATAATAATAGCAAGTAACATATATAGTTTTGAAACAAAATCACTCACTGTGTTTCAATATTAGTACTATATCCAAAAAACTGTGACTGGCATATCAAAAAGTGGTAAAATATTTTTAAAAGAGTAAAAAAAAGTCAACTAATTCATTTCATCTAATCTGGATTATCTCTCTAGGAAGACTGGTGAGTCAATTCTTTTAAAAAATTTTGAAGTTAATCACCAATAAGGATGAAGATTGATGTTATGTTAGTTTTATTATTGTTATATTGTTTTTATAGTGCATGAATATGGGATTTAATAATTCATTTCATTATTTTAAACTCTCAATTTTCTTCAAAATATTTTTTCTTCAGGAATTCGGGGAGTTAATTATCTTTAATCCTTCCAATGGCGAAATGGAACATCTTGAAATAAATGCATGCAAACAGACCGAATAACATATGAAAGTGTGGTAAAAGATTTGTAAATAGTGAAAATCAAATTTAAAAAAAAACTGCAAGTAAATCGGTCCAGTAATTCAAAAGTTCATTATGGACAAATTTAAATATTAAATATTTAAATTTGTTAAATTCAAATATTAAATATTTAAATTTGTTAAATTCAAATATTAAATATTTAAATTTGTTAAATTCAAATATTAAATATTTAAATTTAAATATAACTACCCCACGTAAATCGGTCCAGTAATAACTAAATCTGTCGAGGACAAAGATTTCACAGCTCTCTTTTATATATAGAGAGATTGTCCACGAAGATGGCCGATTTGGCCGAAACGTTGGACTGTTGATGTAATAAAGAGTGTTGAGACAACAAGGATACAGAGATAGGCAATTACCTATAGCTAATTTTCGCAAAACTCTACTTGAATACAAGTTGGTTTATTGAAACAATAAATACTTGTCTTAAGAAATTGAAAAGATTATATGTAATACCTACTCCTTCACTTACTAGATAACCAAATCTCCGCATTAATGATATAGATTACTATTATAAATCATAATATAACTTTTAAGTTTTTTATCTAATTTTAATCTATATACTTAAAATTCCTATATGTCTTTAAAATTTGCCAGACAATAAATCCTAATGTGAGAACCATATATTTATTCTTAGGGAACATTTGTCCCAAAATAAAATTATTTTTTCATTTCATAAATAATCTGCGGGAAAAAAAATAAAATAAATACCTTATAAGTCTTGCTGGATAGTAAACGATTTGACTTTGGTTTAAAGAAGTAAATTTTTGCAATATTTGTATAGAGCCCGAAACATATCTGATAAATATTGAATTGATAGGCTTCGTAATTAGCCACAGACGAGGAAATGATAGTAAATCACAACAATGGCAAAAAATGAGACAAGGACCTCAGCCAAGTAGAGCATGGCTGTCCTAATCTACTTCTCTTTTTCGGATACTGAAGATTCGCACTGTACCACATGCATCCAGATAGTAACTTCGTATGTGTATTTATGTTATTTTAATATGTTATAACCGTAATAATATTTGACAAGAACGTATTAATTAAGGAAAGTTACTTCCATAATCTTATAATAGAAAAATAAAGCACGGCACAAATAAAACTCTCTTCTCTCTTTATCTCAGTGCCATTTAGATCCCTTAAGCCAACCTCAACAGCCTTCAAGATTAAAAATACATGTTTTTTTATTTCACCAAATCTTTCAGGATTAGTTCAGCCAAACAGCTACACGTAGATTTGAGCAGGATTACTTTTTTGTGGATAGAAGGAGAAAATGTGATTTCTGAGATTCTGTTCATATTTTGTTGTTTAAACCTATAAATGTATTTTTCTTTCAGTTCTTAACTATTATCAGATAAAATACACATCTGACTAAAAAATGTTGTTCATTCCACTTCGAAAGTACACTTAATTTTTAACAGTTTAAGTCCAAATTGAGTTTCCTACTTTACGGGATCGAGAACCCAAATTTCAGCAATTTTTTGCAAAAGACATTTTATTAACTTTTAGTCTGTTTTTGGCTGCTAGCTCCTAAGCGTCCAAAGTAAAATTCCAATTAATACCGTTTAAACTTGAGGAAATTGGCAATAATTTGAATACTTGAATATATCAATACTGGATCATGACAGACGTTTTAGAGTTAAGATTTTCCTATTTTTGGAAATATTTTGCTGAACGATATCACGAAAGATATAAAACTAAATTAGGTCTCAAACTATTGTAAATTTAATCTATTGTCAGAATGAAAAGTACAATACATTTATCAGAAGCTTATCTAGACAGAATTAAATTTTAAAAAAAATTAATGTTTATCAAAATTGCGGTAAAATAATTTATTGTTCAACAAAAATCAATTACAAAACCTTCCCAGACTATATTAATAGATTAGCTAAACTGTAAATTGCGCACCTACCTTTTTTGTGAAAATTGTTCTAGACTTAAATTAAATCCAAATTTCAAGATTATTACTTTCATAAGAGTTCATTTCCCTTCAAAAGCACAATTGAAAAAGTTCATTGTTCTAATAAGGTAGGAAAAAGTTATTACCTTATAAGGTAATTTAGTTATAATTTTACACTATTTAATTTATAATATATTGTAACTCTATTTACAATATATTATATATTATATAATAATAATACATAATTCATCAATATTATAATATTGGTAAGACACAAATTAATTAACAACTGAAGATAAAATTTAAAGATAACTATGAGATATTAATATGGAAGTTCTAATGAATAAAAACTCCGTCCAAGTGCAATTTTCCGCATTCCAATTGGGAAGGAAGAATATACGAGATAATTTCCCTTCCATTAGCCATCTTTCTAGCGAGGCAGAAAATATTAATGCTCATCTTTCTCCATAATGGAATTAATTGCAGGCAAGAGGATGTCTATAGTGAAATAAATACTGGATGTTGCATCGTCAACACCGTTCTGCCGATTACTCCAAATATCCATATTTAACGCCTGCAAGAGAAAATTTCCTAAAACAATTAATTCAGAATCGTTAAGCAGCTCAACCAAGAGACTAATGAGATAATCGGAATGTAATTAATTAAATCTGTAGCTTGGGCGAAATGTTGGTATGTCTTCACTTTGAGGAAGCAGTTTCACATCTGGATTACATTCCAGAAATTGGCAATAAGAGTGAGAATTTTATTACTACAGATTGTATTATCTACTCGCAAGTTATGTTTTAAGCTGAATCATTTATTCACTGGAGAATTGTTCGTAATTTTTACTCAATTAAATTAACAGAATTAATTGAAGGAATCACGTTTATTTATTATATAATGTAATTATAATATAATATATATACAAGAGGAAATTAGAACACAAAAAAAGGCAACCCTTTCCGGCCGAACCCGCCCCAGTAAGACCCCAGGGAGCGACGGCCCTATATCACTATTGAAATGTTTGCTTAAAACCGGAAGAGGAGACTCTAGGATAGTTTAATCTAGCAAGATTCAAAAAGCACCTGAAATTGTAAAACGGTGTAAATCTCAGAATTTGTGAATATATTCAATATTTCTAATTTTCATTTTCTCTTGGATTTTGGCTCTTTTCGCTTTTCTTTTTTCTTTTCTCTTTTCTAATTCTTTCTTTTTTCAATTTTTTTCTCTCATTCATTTTTGATTTTCTCTTTTTTCTTTATTATTTTTAGATACCCCTTTTTCCCTTTTTTTCTATTCTCTTTTTTCCAAATTTCACATTTTTATTAATTTTCTATTTTTTTTCTGTCTTTTCTCCGTTCATATTAATTATTATTTTCTCTTTTTTCATCCTTAATTTTCTAATACCCATTTTCTTTCTTCTGTTTTCATATTTTTTATTTGTTCGTAATCTTTTTTTCTAAATTCATTTTTCTTCTTTTTACTTTTTTCGTTTTTCTATTATTTTTTCTCTTTTCTCTACAAATTTTTAAATATCCCATTTGTTTTTTGTTACCGCTATTTTCTTTTTTCTTTTCTCATTTTTTATCTTTTCTTTTTTTCCTATCCCTTTTTCTTTTCTCTAGTTTCTTTTCAGATTTTTTATTTTTTGTACTCTTTTCACTTTTTCGTTTTTCTGTACAAATTTATAAATACCCTATTTTCCTTTTCTTTTTTCTATTCTCTTTTCTCTTTTCGATTAATTAAGAAAAAATAAAGAGAAAATTAAATTAATTAAAATAGGGCAAGTAAATGCAAAACAAACAAGAATGATATGCTGTAACACTTACAAAGGAGAAAAAACAATTTTTACATATTTTTGTTTTCTCTTTTTTCCATTTTTTTCTGGTCTAACCTTTTCTTTTTCCTTTGTTTTCTTTTCAATTTTTTTTTAGTAGTGTTGAGAGAAAACTGCTTTACAAAAGTAACAATAATTGTAATTTGAAATTGAGGAAATAATTAGTATTTGTATTTTTACTACTGATAATACTGCAATCGTAACTAACTGATGAATCGCTATCATAGGAAAGAACGAGATAATACTTCGTCGTATATCTGAACTTATTAAAGACTCTTCTCTCCTGGAATCTATGCATCCATTGATCGATAAATTTATGTAAAAAGTAAAATTTTATAATAGTCTTGATAAAATCGAATATTTAAAAAACCTAGTTTTTGGAGTTCATGATACTAATTTGATATGGCTAGATCATAACACCAAAAATAATAGAAGAAAATCCTTCCCAGTCTGCCTCACTAGAATCATGATTCGATCTCATAAAGTATAAATTAATAATTAATATTCATAATAATAAACGAATCATGAAAAAATGCAGACATCAGGAAAGAAAGGGTATAGAGCGAGAGAGAGGCGCAAAGGCCAAGAAAAGGTGACAAACTGATGGCATCCAGAGACGAAATAATAAACATATGAAAAGAATATTTCCAGGAACTTCTGAATCAAGGACTTCGACCCACAAGAGGTGCAAAACCCGGATATTATCGATGTTGAAATACTCATCAACATACTTAAAAGAAGGTAAGCCCCAAGAAGAGATATTCACATGGCATATCAGAGCTGTTCAAATATGGCGGAGAACTTCTAAGAACCAAGCTATTGGGACTAATCAAAAAAATATGAGAGGAGGAAAGAATACAAAACCCTTATCTGTCCTATCCTAAAGAAAGGCTCCAATATGATATGAGATATGAGTACGGAAATTACAAAGGCATAACACTCCTACTGGTGGCCTACAAGATAAAGAATCCTGCTAAATCGAATATCTCGGTATTACAAGGTTATAATAGGTGACTGAGAGGAAAGAGCACGCTAAGGAAAGAGAACATTATTTAAAGAAGAGTAAATTTGCTGAAATATTAGCCCTACAAGAGCTATTTACGTCCAACAGTTCTCGAGATATAGATTTTTAAAAAGCAAAATTTCTTAAAAATCTACTGAAAGATTAGTAGTTAGTCAATTTATTTTGAGAAATCTATATCTCAGGAACTATGTGGCGTACAGATGTCTATTATCAATCAAATTAAAGCTAGTTTAATGGACTACAAAGAAGTTAATGACCTTTACCTTCGTAGGAAGTAAAGATAAAGATAATTAACTATTTTGTAGTAAATTTAACTAGCTTTAATATGAGCGCTGGCAGGCATCGGTATCTCCTCTGGTTTATGTAATGAAGTTTTCCATAAATCAAACTTATCGTCCGAACAACTACAAATCAATTTATTTTAGCAAATATCATGAAGACTACTATTTCTACGACGATAAACGCAATGAACTACTTTACAGTAAATTAAACTAGCTTTAATTTGAGTACTAATAGACATCTGTACATCAAATGGTTTTTGAGATATAAATTTTTCAAAATAAATTCACTAACTACTGATCTTTCAGTACGTCACATATAACATTTTTCTGAAACGTTGCTTTTTATAAAGCTATATCTCGAAAAATATTTAACGTAAATAACTCTATTAGGGCTCATATTTTAGCAAATTTACTATACTTTAAATGAGGTTCTCTTAGGTTTTCTTGTGTTGGTCCTACTTTTTAAGATATAGAGCTCCGAGTGAAAATTTTTTTTTATCTCTTTGAAAAAGCCACCATTTTTTATTTCCCCTATTGGGAATATATACTTGGCATACTCATCAGTTTTGACTATTAATTATACACAATTTTCATTAAAGTAATCAAAAATTGGGGTGAGATAACTGCTTTTATTCTCCTCTTGGGCTCTTGTAGTAATACCTACAGGATCGCAAGCGCATACCTTGCGTGTAAAATTTTACAATGGTTCTTTAACAAAATAGTAATTACAAGATGGTAAGCGCAACTCATCTCTAGCTAAAGCTTTTTAACCAAAAAAGGAGAGTAAGTCTAACAAAAACGTAGATTGGTAACAGGCTCCGTTGTCTGAATTTTGCATACAGAACCGTTAATTAGAAATGTAGGATTTGATCCGGGAAAGTATACAAGTATTATATTTTTGTAAAGTAATCATAAAAATCTATTATTGTTAAGAATATTAGCTGTTACCGCCCGAAAACCCATGTATACATTAACGGTTATGCAAACTTTTCGAACTGGCACTAATTAGCTTAGAAAGTGAACAAAGAGGTAGTAGCAGTTGTCAATACTAATTCCCAACAGGAGTCATTGCTAGGCCTCGGGCGATGTCTACTTTAGTTCATATCTAACAGTCTTCTCTCTTCCGCCTCAGTTTTCCCGAGCTAAATTTTAGGTGATATAATGTTCTGCCCATTTGTGTTCATGTTGATTACACTTATTTTAATGCAAAAATTGTATGGTTTTTAACATTTATCGGAAATATGCCTCACTTCCGAAGATGTCCATTACTTCAGAAATATACTTTTCCAGCAGAATTAATATACTTTTGACAATACGGTCACACAAATATGACTGCACTAGTTGGGCAAGGAAATTCTTTAACACACACCTTATCTATTCAAACAGAAATGAAATTTTGATTCTTGGAAAAAATTCAGTCTCGAAATCATTTTTAAAATCACTTTGGTTTTGAACGTTTTTCTCACGTAAACATTTGTCGAGCAGCTTGAAACAGCGGAAATCAGTAGCGAGGAGAATTGGGTGGGTGTTATTGAATTTCGCTAACCAAGTAGTAGTACAAGAGCCAAAGAGGGAGAGAAAGACAGTTATTTCACCCCAATTTTTGATTACTTTAATGAAAACAATGTATAATTACTAGTCAAAACTGATGAGTCTGCCAAGTATACGTAGGGGAAATAAAAAATTGCGGCTATTTCAAAACGGTAAAAATAATTAATTTTTCATTCGGAGCTCTTCAAAACTGCCAACAACACTAGAAAATCTAAGAGAGCATCATTTAAAGTAGAGTAAATTTTCTAAAATGTAAGCTCTAATAGAGCTATTTACGTTTAATAGTTCTCGAGGTATAGCTTTCTAAGAAGCAACATTTCATAAAAATGTTGTACAGCACGTACTGAAAGATCAGTAGTTATTGAATTTATTTTGAGAAATCTATATCTCAGGAGCTATGTGACGTATAGATGTCTATTAGCACTAAAATTAATGCTAATTTAATTTAATGTAAAGTAGTTCGTAGCGTTTATCGTCATAGAAATAGTAGTCTTCATGATATTTGCTAAAATAAATTGATTTATAGTTGTTCGGACAAATTTTGTATGTGCCAAATTTATATTCATATGCGAATATCATAAGAACTACTATCCCTACGTAGATAAGTGTCATAAACTACTTTATAGGAAGTTAAATTTCCTTTATTTTGGCAGAAATATGTGCGTCTTATGGGTTTAGAGATATATTTTTTCAAAAATCAAACGTTTTATACGAACAACTAGAAATTAACATTTTGTGAATTTATTTTGTCAAATATCAAAAAAACTGCTACTCCTAGAAAGATAAACGTTATAAACTATTTTATAGTAAATTTAACTAGCTTTAATTTGAGTGTTGGCAAACATCTGTACATCCTATGATTTCAGAAATAAAGTTTTTCATAAATCAAACTTATCGTCCGAACAACTATAATTCAATTTATTTTAACAAATATCATGAAAACTACTATTCCTACGAAGGTAAATGTCATAAACTACTTTATATAGTACATTAAACTAGCTATAATTTTATTGCTAATAGACATAGTTTCTGAGATATAGATTTCTAAAAATAAATTAACTAATTACAGATATTTCAGTGTATTTGTATGAAATGTTGCTTTTTAAAAGGCTATATCTCGAGAACTATTGGACGTAAATATCTCTATTAGGGTTAATATCTCAGCAAATTTACTCTTCTTTAAACATCAGTTCTTTTAGATTTTCTAGTGTTGTTAGTGGTTTTTAACATATAGAGCTCCGAATAAAAAATTAATGTTTTTTAGGTTTTGATACAGCCGCTATTTTTTCTTCCCCCTACCTGTTCTTGGCAGACTCATCAATTTTGACTATTACATAATACATAATTTTCTTTAAAATGATCAAAAATTGGGGTGAAATAACTGCCTTTTTTACTTACCGGATCTTGTACTATAGTGCAGTCATCGTTCATAGGCTGTGCGTAACCGAACATTATAGCGGAGAAAGATTGGCCCCTTCCGATTAACCTGATGCTAGGCATGGACATTCAAGGAAAGCATCGATACTTGTCAATATTTCGCATACTTCGGGAAAAAAAACTTCTGAAGTTTGGTGATTTATCTACCTCATATTCCAAATTATTTCCAGGAATGAAGCTTTTCATCTTTAGAACTTTCTACTTCAGAAACGATGAATCTTCAGTCCTATAAGATTAAAGATAGTGTGGAATAAAAGAAGTGGCATTTGGAAGCACCAAAGGGTCAAGAGAAATCTAATTATAGATCAGGAAATGAATGACTAATAGATTTGGCTCTATATCTATATCCTAAATATTAGAAACATAAATATAAGAAAAAGTAGAACCTGAAAGCCAACTTTCAACTTTTCTACAGGTTCCAGAAATGTGTTTCATAACTTTGGGATTCTATTTAGTAACCATGGATTTAAATAGCTGAATAGATAATCAACTGTGGAATTCCAGCTGAAAGCAAGCTTCTGGAGGTCAGAAAAGGATAAAGAAGAAGATGTTTTCACCCTAGATGTAGAATTAGGAACCAGCCAAAATTAGAGTATTCAAACAGTTTTAAAATAATGTTCACAATAATAAGTATTTTATTTTACAATTGGACTCCTTGTCCAAAGGAGTAGCAAAATTTAATAAAACGATTCTTCAGCATAAAAAATTCTTTCTGACTTAATCTGTCCTGCTAGGAATGAAGATAGATTTCAATAAACTAGCTCTTAAACCTTAATCCCCTCCTGTACCAAAACTGAATTTATATTAATTTTGAAGAAATGTCAGTAACAACCATTTAAATAAAATAAATCATTTATTCAACAATAATGTAGATAAGGTACACCAAAGAAATTAATAACTTTAAAAATTCCTATTTTGTCTTCCCTTTTATTTTATAAAACAAAAGTCATATTTTATATACCATTAATTTCAAATTAATAGTTTGTTGATACTAACTTTTTTCAGTAATTGAATTTATTCAAACAAGACATCTTTCAGGAGTAATCATCAATTTAATTTCAAGGTTTTTCTAAAGAATTAGAAAAAAAGATTAATACAAATTGCTATTTAGAAACTTTTCCAGAATCAAGTAAAAAATTGAGTACGGAAAAAATATTCTATAAAACAAAAAAAAATAATGTATCGATAAAATAATTGCCTAATAGAAAAGCTTAAATCAGGTCCATTAAAAAAAATAGATTATCTTATATTTAAAGATTAAGTGTGAGAAAATCCTGAATATAAAGTTCAAAGGATCATAAGAAATAAAATTAATACTTTTGTATTTATTTATAACCAAATCATTACAATCTTCAACTAGATTTAATGATTAATGGAATTCATTAAAACCATTCATTATCCACAAATGGAATGTTTAAACAGAATGAACCATAAACAATATTAAAAATGTTTAACACAAAGAAAAAATATTATTATATTAACATACATAATTTAACATTTATTTAATTTTCAAGTTGACAGTTGTGTAACACTCACACTTTTTTTCTTGAATGTTTTATATAAGGCAGGCTGCATACACAGAAGGCACTAAATTAATTCAAACGACACTAAAATGTCAAAACCAAAGATCACACTTATGGTTTAGAGATGACACATAAATGTATTAAGATGCCAACATTATTATTAAATTGTTTATAAGAATATATGTACAGTAAAACCTCCATTATAGAACAATTGACCGTGTTATCAAAAACTGAACTGACCATCATCAGTGGAGGGAGGAAGGCAGGGCAGTTCAAACTTATATTAGAACTCATTAAGTTTTAAATAAGTTTATTGTAATTACTGTGAAACAAAATTTCAGGTAAATAAATTTGTCAAAAAATCAATTATGGACTATTTTTATTCAATGATGATGCTTCAATTAATTTATGAATAATAAATAAATTGTTTTTGTTTCAATTTTATGAAGGGTAAAAAAATAATATACTAAAAGCCTAACAGAGAAAACTTCAGGACTAGTAAAACAGAACGAAAAGGTACTTGAGAATGAGAAATATATAGTCGGTAAATAGGGTATTTTCAGATTTTGCCATTTTTACTGAAATAGCTGTTGATACCGATTAATTCAATAATACACAACACACTTATTGCATATACACCAGGTTCTCAAAAATAAACATAAAGGTTTTCATCCATAAAGAATTTTCCAGGTAGGGAAAGTACAAAATATGCTTTCCTGAAAATTTACATTTCAAAAAATTTTAAATTTACAAAATTTTGTGAAAAATAGGCTGATAATTGTTAAGAAAAACTAAACATTTGTTTCATTAATCAGCAATGAATTCTCATTTATGTAAGATAATAATAACATATATATATATATA
>NW_027112641.1:580935-596186 GCF_000696795.3 Halyomorpha halys | reverse complement strand
TAATTTATTAATAATAAGTTATTTTATTTCATTTATGATTGATTTTTTTGAAGATCTGAATATCTATATGTTACTAATAATATCTACATACCATTAACTAATTTTGTTTATCATCTTCCCCTATCACTACCTTACTCTATTTCATTGAGGTTTTACTTTACATGTTTTATAGACTAATAAGGACTTATTTAATAAAATGAATTAATACGTAACACAATTATAATACACCCTTCAGCATTTTCTAAAACCTATCATCTAAATGTACATCATTCAAGCGTTTGTGCAAACAGTGCAAAAAGTAAGAGAACACAGCTAACACAAAAGTAAAAATGGAATCATTATAAAAAAAACGACTTATGTCTTAAGAACTGGAACTTTGTTTAGAATAGAGAGATATGAAGTCTGATATGTGAGAATATGTTTGTCTTAAACTTAAAAATAAATAAATAAAACACAGACAACCTTAAATAAAACTATAAATAAACTTAAAATAAAAAAATATATAAAAACGTAAATGCAAGAAAATAACTTCAACTTTTACAACAAATGAAAGAATAGTATATTATTTTACTTAGAATATTTATCTTTTCTTATGGATAATAAATAAACATTACTTCAACAGAATATATAAGTAAAATATTTTTCTATCAGGAACTAGGTTTAAAATTTCATTCTTAAAAGTTCAAGGAAAAATATTAACATTTTCACTTAAAATGAGTAAATTCTATATATCTATCATCATAACAACCAGAGTCATGTTAAGATTTTGAACTTTGGTCGCCAGGGATAATAGTCAGTATTATTGATATCTTTTTGTTTTATATTAACATCATAAAAATATTCTTTTGATGCATTATCATCTGATATAGCAAAAGTCAATAAGTATTCCGGAGAAGAAGAGCGAATTCTGACAGTGACCACATTGGTATAGGACTGATTGATACAGAAAGTAATAAGGCAAAGATAACACAACATTTCTGATAAAAAAATAAGAAGAAAATACATAAAGCAGAGCCTATGATTTAATTGTGCACTTAACAGCAGTATTTGAAATAGCTAAGTAATGCAAGAGAGAAGCACACTGTAATATATGAGCATCAATTAACAAAAATTACTAACCAAAATCAAAGTAAAAACAATTTTCAGGCAATAATAGTTTAATTAAAAATTCATCAAGATAAATTTTTTTTGTTTTTTTGGGTGGAGGAAGGGGTGTAATATTATTCAGGAAAGAAACTTGAATATCAAAAATAATACAAAGTATTATTATATCAATTAAATAGTATACCTATTAAATAAATAGATGCCTTATTTAATGAAGATTTGTCATAAGTTAATTTGATTCACCATATTAAAGTTTTATGATTTATAAATGTAATTCCATTGTAATTATGTACAATGAACAAAATATGTGCAAAATAAATATAAAAAAGTAAATTATATAAATAAAAAAAGGTTAATCATTTTCTTGGATTTCTCATCATGTGAAAATACATTATACTGTACTGGAGGATTGAGAATGAATGTGCCTTCAATGAATTCACAAACTTAATTATATCTATCCCCTTCACTTCATTCAAATTGATAATAATTTTGATTAAAAGATGAAGAAAATTATTCATGTCACTTTAAGTATTAGAAAATACTTTTCCTATTTTTAAATATCCTATCATTAAAAAGAGAATCCTAAATCAAAGACAGTACATAAGGCACTGATAATACAATTTAAAATACTGATAAAATAACATCATAGTAAAAAATATATGTGAATTTTGCATCATTATTTTAATAAGGCAGTTACACATTTTCAGAACTTGAAATCAAAACTATTATCAAAACTTAGTAGATCACAGTTATGAAAATTGTGATTCATTATAATAGTTCTACCAAACAACAGTACAATAAATCTTAAAACTTTGGAAAACAAAGTTCATTAACACATTCGTCATCCAGTGTCAAATGGTCGATTTTTTAAAAAAGTATTTCCTAAAAATTCAAAATTATCAAAAAACATACATATATAATGATATACCATATATATATAATGACCACATTATATAATGATTTAACACATTTGTTGTCCATATCTGGATGGCTTATGTTCACATTGGTATTTTGTCAAACAGATATGGGTGGCGTGGTGAAGAACATATAAAGAAAGTTTTATTTTTATTAGTAGGCACAAAAAAAAACAAAAAAAAAACAATCAAATAATAAATAAAGAAAGTCTAATGAGTCCATAAATAAATGAAAGTAAATGGAATGCTTAAAAATCCAACTACCTATAGGGAAGTATAATCTTAAATCGCTATAGCTTTCTGACCTAAATAATTAAATATTTGTAACCACTATTTATAAACATACCAATTTAACAGTGTTTCGATATAAAGATTAATATTACATTAAAAAATTAGTGTTGTTAAACATTGCTTTTTGAACAATATACGCATGAAAAATTCAACAGCATTTCTCATTATAATTGTATAACTACATCAACCAACATTTATCATAGACAATTCAATGATATAAAACCGTTATCACACAAATCAACTTTATATCAAAAACTGATAATTTATAAACAATATCTTTTAATTTATTATAAATTGAACATCCAAAAATACAACATAAGGGAATATGTTAAATAAAATGCATCAATAAGTTATTAACACCAATGCTTAGCTGCACAATGAAGGGAAAAAGTAAATAATTAAAATATTAAATGACTTTTTCACTTTTTAAATAATCAATCATTAATAGCATAAATAATATATATTGTTTTACTTATTGTATTTATATCACAACCAGCTTAAATAAAATATCACAGACAAGTTTGTGAAAAGTTCATATATTTGCACGAGACAAGCTATACTAGCAAAATTTTAATAAAATAACTCTACATCGTACAATCATTCATTACTTTAAGTCTGATCTAATAATTTTATTTATACCATTGTAAACATTATAAAGAGCAGAGGTCTTGGTCAGGTTATTTCCTTAAGCCTTTTCACTGAATTCCTACCTCCTAAATATTCTCACTCATAGTTACTGATAGCAAATTAGTTAATTATAATCATTTATCTCATTAATTTATAATTTGATGTAATGAAACTTATTTATACAAAGCTAAGAGAACCTAACTCCACTATTTATGACGCACTTCAGTATTTCCAGGAGACAGGAAGGTGCAAGCAGAGGACTGGTCATGGCAGACTGCGACTCAAAACTCAATCTATACATTGATTTATCAGCATCTCAGAATTAAGAGATTGGCATTCAACTGCACCTATGATTCAGGCCAAGCTTGAAATGCTGTGAAACACCCATACTATCTTAGACACTGTATGGTGGAGACAGAGAGAACATGACTAGGAAGAAGGTGCCATTCGGCAGGCAAGTGACAGGCATTTCAGTGCAACTCCTGGAAAAGTATCATAGAAAAAGGCAATAATTAAGTGCTAACCAACATATCCATTAGACTGTGGAGAAATAGGGAGCAGTTTGAATTACAGAGAGGTCTTACTTCAATCTGTAGCTGTTCCAAATTTTTTTTGCAATGGCACCCTTCCAGGGCTAAAAAAAATTCATGAAAACTCTTGTCGACCTAAAAAAAAAAAATACTGGCACAATTATTCTTAGACCAGTTGAATATGTAAGAAAAAACAGGTTTAAGTAAAAGCTGGAATGCATTGTATATTTGTTTTTTTAATTTTAATTTTTTTTTTTTATAATATTTTGAGAAAGTGGTATTCACTTGCAGCATCCTAGGGTTTCACAGCAATCACTTTGGAAAAATAGAAACAGTTATAGACTTCACCACCCTCAAAATAGTTATGCAAAGAACTGGTAAAGTATGACCAAGAAAGTTCAAATCAAATAAGCACAGAAACTTACATATAATTGTGTAATATTGGCGTGAGAAGTAAGCAGAAAAATGAGCACTAGATCTTCAAGTTGGTATACTTGTACTCTAAAACAGTGTTCCAAGTTAGATAATAATGTACAAGCCGGCAAGTTATGGCTAAAGAATATTTCTACAAAGGATTTTGGAGTGAACAAGAAGAGGATGTATCTGCAAGAAGATGAATAGGAAGGAAGAACTCAAAGTCACCTCAATAAAGGATTTCCAGGAGTCCCACCAATTAAAATGATTTGGGAACGTAATCAGAATGGAAGACCATAGGGAACCTTTAAAGATGATGGATTATGTCCTTGATGTTACATGGTCTTTTATCCTAGAGAATAAATAAATGGAGTATCTCAAGCATTTATGCATAAAAAGAAGTAAATATCTGAAAAGCCAAGAACCTGCCTAGGTAAGGAGAGGCAGTCATAGTAAACCCTCCTCTACGCTGAGAAGGACTAAAAGGGTGATGTGAAGTAGATTAGTAAAAGAAAAAAATAAATTAGTTTTAGTTCACCTATAGTTATTAATTACCATATAAATATACTAAATGTCTCAATAGTGATCAATGACAGGTGGGAGGTCATAGGAAAAAATAAAAGTTAAAAATCAGTCTTTGTCAAAAAAAGGTTGTCAGAATCAGAATTTGACCTACTCAGGAGAAATAGAACTATATCAAGACAGAACCCACTGGATTTGTTAAACATAAATACTATACTTACAATATAGTACATAAACATGAATACTATACTTTTAAATAAAGTAATATTTCGTAAAATCAGCAATCTGAACTTCCCTCTGCTCTGCTACAGTTTAATAATACAATACTATAAATCTTACTAATATTTCTTTCACTTAAGGGACATAAATATGAACATAAAACAACTAATACTTATGTATGTAGCACAAAAGGAAATTCAATCAAGTAGCAGTTGGAGAGTCTCCCCAATCTCCTGTTTCTTCTAATGCTTTGGACGCGAGATGCTCAATTTCACGAATCAACTGCTCAGTCTCTCCGTCAGTACCTGGATCCCATTCTAAAGATGTGGGACTATCACCAGGAGCACAACCTGAAGAAGATTCAGCATTGGAACTAGTACTGAGTTGGCTTCTTACTCTTGCAATATTGGATGAATTGACACCTCCTACAACAGTATAGATTCAAATGTAAGAACTATAAAATATCAAAAAATTTGAGGTAAATAACAAAGTTCTACAAACAGAAACTTTTGAAAACTTTATATGATAATTTTGGATAACATTGAGGTCCTGAAACTAAAAATGGATTCCATTTTCTTTCATCTCATACAGATGGAAAGTTCTAGTATATAATAGCACACAAATCATGAAAATCGTTCATAGCTCTGAGGGTGCTCAACTGATCAACTTCAAATTCATATTGTACCAAAAGGACATTGTATTATAAATAATAAAATATTTATAAAGGTTTTAAAGCTGACTTTTATAGAAATTTTGTTGTTAATTTTATTCTCTACATATTTATTTACTTTATGTATTTTTTATTTTTATTATCATTTTATTTTATGTTTTTTTTAAAATTAAAAATAACTCCTTATCTACTTATTTAATAATTTCAAATGATGGAAAAATGTACATACATAAGGAAAATTGTAAATGATTTGTAAGGAGATTGCAATTAGAACACTAATTATGGGCCTGCATAATTTTATATTAGTACGAATATTTTTATAATAATTTAACTGTGTTTATTATTTCTCTATAATGAAGTGTAATTTCTAGGGAGAATGAATGAAACAAAACCCTTATATAATATAGAAATTTCCAATAAAAAGTAGAAATTTTTTCATTGACCGGAAAGAGTGATTTGTTTGTACCAAGATCAACTTGATCTTTATCAGCCTTTATAAATCACGTAAACTTTGACCAAGTTAAAATGTTTTGGTACCCTCGGAAAGACGAGTTTTATTCTTTCTGACGATAACGATAACATTTGCTACATTTGAAGGTGATAAAAACTCACTCCAATTTATTTTAATGATTATAACTATATTTTCTTTTATTCTAAATTCAAATTGACCAGGTAGTCTGATTTATGCCATTTGGTATATTTTAATATACTTAAGTATTATACAAATTTAAAGTTTATTAGTTGAGTATTTAAGGAGCTATGAGAGATTTTTATGACTTTTTGCTAGAAAATTGGCATTACTTATCAAATACAATCTACAGTTGATGGACGAAAATGGATTCCATTTCCAGTTTAAGCACACCACAAAAATAAATATTATACAAAAACATTAAATCAAATTTTCGGTTGTAGACAGATATGTGTAATTAGAGGTCCTACCTTCATTTTCCCATTCTAGATCGATAGAGCTGGGTGGAGTGGTAGAAGACCAACTGATCTTTCTTGTTTGCAAGGCTCTTGATGCTAGCAGGGAATGTGCATCCAAAGGAAGTAATTGAGTAGTTCTGTTAAATGAAAGTATTTGTATTTAACCATGCATAAATGAAAAATAGATAAAAAATAACACATTATTATATTTCAAGGTAAAATAAAAAATAATCAGTCCCACTACTTATACTTATAATGAGTAGAGCAACATTTGAAAAAAAAAATTATTTATATTGAGCTACATGATAATTCTCACTTAAATGAGAAATTGGTGAGGCCATTCTACGTCCTTATAAGTGCTCTATAATGGTCCCTCAACCTCAGAAACAATGCAACATATATGTATGTATGTATAAAACGAATTTATAAAGTTTAAAATGAAAATTTAAATATAATGTCAATAAATTGATAAAAGTGCAAATAAAAAATACTTACTCTCCATCCTGATAAATAGAGCTATTTTCTGAAGAATCATCCTTCCATTTACTTTTAAGCGGAATCTGTTAACACAAAAAATTTCAAGATTTAAAATAACATGAATAAAAAGTTTTAAAATAAGATAACAATTAATTTGAAATAATATAATAAATTAGTATCAGTAATAAATAAAAGCCATAAAAAATCATTATAATAATTTCTCAGTCAGTATCATCTACGATCTATTTACTTTATTGTTATACATGTTTCCAAGTTTATTGGTTATTATTTTCTCTTTATTTTAATAATTATTATTTTCATTGTTATTTGAAATAATAAACTATCTTTCATTGTTAATAGTAATAAATAATGGATAAATACCAAATATGAAAGAATTTGATAACCAACAGAAAAAACACCGAATACAAACTGAATTTATAAATAGACATTTATGCCTTTTCATGGTTGTTATTGTTATGACAATAGTCAGTTTTTACTGTCACTTACCTATTATTTGAAAGGATTAATTTCAGCTGAAAGTAGGGTAGTAAAGTGAAAGTTGCATGATGAGCGCACCATACTAGATTTTGTGATATCTTGTATTTATTATTTATTATATCCAATGATTAATTTAAACTTTAAAAAATAAATAGTGACAATGCTGCTTGGCCAACCAATGTCCTACAATCTGTCCCTAAAATAGGATATATTTTAATACTATGTAAATTTCATATTTTCTTTGTTTCTAAAAGGAAGGTTATACAGTGTTCTTTAATACATCTTTTAATGAATAATCTTTAGATGGATTAGAAGATGAAAAATATTTTAAGGGTCAAGTGAATGAAGTATCTTTATTATTAATTATACATATTATTAATGGTGGAGAAATTGTTGATTACAGATGTAGTCAAGAAGTTGTTTTGGGGTGCAATCAAGGGAGAAAAATTACCATGTTTTTTCTCTCTGGAGTGCACCCCAAACCAATGTAAGACTTCTTTAAATGTGAGAAGTTCGATTGGTTTCCCTTGTACCAAATCTACTGCTCTCACCACTCTAATGAAGACCAACAACTAAACCCATAAAAGCATACATTAACTTACTATGTGTCTCTATCATGACTATAACTCACAAACAACTTTTTTTAAAAAGTTGTTTTTATGATATCATGTTTTATTTTGCTGAAATTAGAACTATATTAATTGTTCTAATAATAAATACAAATATGTAATAAATACAAAATCCTTGCATTTTTTCCAATTGTTACTAAAATTAACTCTAAAGCTAGGTAACTTATGGAATAGCTTGAAGGTAGTTTTGTTTTTAAAGTCAATAAAAATTTGCTACAATTTGAAACCAAAATGGACTCTGTGTGACTATTACTTCCCACGATACAGTTCTTCAATCATAAGCCATTAGTTCCAAAAAATCAAAAATTGTCTCTTAGTTTTTGAAATACAATCAAAAATATTCATTCTATGAGACCAATCATGTAAAAATAAATAAATATATGAAACAACACTTTTATGAGCTATGTTAAATATCATACTTCTATCAAAACAAGAGAGAAAAGGAAAAAACATATGGATTGTTCCAATGATGAATCCTGAAATAGATAATACCAAATAAAAGATTGATGTACTGTGGATTCTTGAATGTTATCTAGTACAGAATTCAGAGCTACAATCTGACTTCTTTCTCTATTGTTGGATTGTTAAGTGAAGAATAGAGAAGGATATCTATTTTTCTAGATTATTCCTTTTGATTTTTATCTAACCTAACACACTTCACCCCATAAATAGTATCCCCACTCCATTGGAGGTGGAAAAGATGTATGAATGAGAGAAAACACTAAGGTGTTTGCACATGTCTCTGATTCCCAATAATTGCTCTGACCCATGGACTGTTTTGAGCATCAGAAATGATTCTTAATTAGGTCTAGGTGCTGGTCCGACAATTTGATTATTAGTACCAAAATTGTTGGAGCATAAGACCTATACTCTGCATGGTCCTGTTTTCTGATGGTAATACTGTTGGAACAAACCTACTTTAAGATGAGATTGCGATAAGTAAGATCAATTATTGAATTAATTTAATTATATTTGAAGTACTTAATTCTAGATTTAAGCTAATTGTATCATATCCATTTGGTTACCGACTAATTGCCATCCTATTTTAATCAGAATGCTAATAAAAAGAATTGTTTTGAGGAACCAATGCAAAATAAATATAGGCAGAATCAGATATAAATCCAATGCATACAACATTATATGAATGGTTTTCTGTTGAAAATCATAGGTACAACATTTCAAAATAATGAAGACTACTAAACAGGATATCTAATGTACTTACTTTAAATTGCTTTGATAATAAAGCATTAGTTGCTCTGCCAATGCAGCATTAGGAAAAAATAACAGCTTATAGTCATTAAAACTTAAAAATGAATGAAATTATAATATTTTACAGAAAGAAAAAAAGGCTAAGCTTACCTATCAGTACACCACACATCTGGTGTTTCAGGAATACATTCAAACTGAAAATTATAGAAGCCTAATGATGTAAACATTAAATTACAAGTTTCATTAAATAAATTGTCAAAAATTAAACTTACAGAGGTATTAAGATCCCCATCAACTAGGAGTTCAAACTATAAAATTAAATAATAAGTATTAGATGTCAAATTCGAATCTACTTCTAGATTTTTTTACAAATAAAACATTTTGAATATATTACCTCAACCTTGTCTTTTTCATGAAAATAGAAGCACCGGTGAATATTAACTTGCCTGAAAAAAATCATTTATTTATACACTTAAACAGAACATACATCAAAAGTAATTGTAAAAAATATTAACAAACCTTTTGACTTTAAACTTCTTTTTAAAATAACCAAAGCAAGTACCCATTTCAGAGCCATGCAGTTTTTACTAATAGTAAAACAGGAACACATTGATAAATAATTGACTGTGACAGTTTTACAAATTAAAGATTATCAGTAGACATAAAAGAGTTGAATCCCTTCAAGTTCAAAAATAGAAAAGTATCAATTAGCCCATGAAACAGTTGATATGAGATAGCTATCAATAAGAAGCCACTAAACAGAGTAAATGCTGATCAGACAGAAGGTATATTTACAAACAGAGAAACTGCACCCAGCAGCTGATAATACTGATAACAATCCCAGAGGTTGCAAACTCTTCAGTTCAGTTCAGTTCAGCTGTCGGCGTCCAGCGTTGAAGACGTCTTTCAGAGTAGTTATACATTGTTTTCCAGACACGGCGAATTTTTTTTAATTACTAAAACAAACTTTACCTTGTGGCTGTCTTCAATCCACCAAATCTGATGTAGATTATATCACAACTATTAAGTCTTTCAAAAGGGCTGTGATACCTATAATATTTTGAATTTATTTCTTTTCAAAATGAATCACCTATTTATTTTAATTTTCTTTAGCTTTTTTTTATTTATATCGTGTTTTATCCATCATGATAAGCTTCTTGTGATTTCTTATGATGGGTTCCGATATGATTACCTTGATTTAAATATAACTCCTAATCTCAACTCATTGAAGAATAATTCCTCCTATGCAAAATGCCTGTTGAATGTTTTTCCTACACAAACATTTGTCAATCATTTTAGTATAGCTACAGGATTGTATGCTGAAGTACATGGTGTTCTTGGCAGTAATGTATTTGATCAGAAAAACAACAAACTTCTAAAATATTCTTATGAACTCTTCCATTATAATGAAAACATCATACCTATATGGGTTTGTATACATTATTTTGTTTGACTTTATTATTATTATTTTTTTTAACCAAAAATTGATTTTAGTAATATCAATGGGGAACACACTGACCCTGGGGGTACTGCTTATTAGTAACTGTTTGCTATAGTGGGTACATATTCTAATATGTACTAGTAATATGACTGTTACATTTTTACAGTTTAAAAATAAAGTACATAATCAAATGGCTGCTATGACTGTTCTAAATCCCTTTTTTGTTAGAGTTCAAATTGCCTCTAAGGAGCCAACTTGAAAATTACAGGAATTATTAAAAATTCCAGTAAAATTACCAGGGATCCAGGGAAAATTACAGTTATTTTTTATATTTGCTCTGTTAATAATACTAACTTAATTATTGAATTCTTATTTCAAAACAGTTTAAAAAATCTATACCCCAATACAATGTATATCACTGGCCTATGTTTTAATTTTATAAAATAATTAACCCATATGAAATACCTTTTTAAAGTGTTCCTATACAAATATTTCTGAATAACTTTAATTTAGCTGAGGAGCTACTATAGTTACAACTATGATGAAAATGGTATGCTCTGTATTTCAGTCTATGATCTGAAAAACACATCTACATTGGAAATTTTTTTAGGAGTCCTAATTAACAATTGTTATATTTTAAAACTGTTTCCAGCATTATCTTTAAAAAATTATAGTCATGAACATACAGACAACGTAAGTTGAGAATTGCAAAATCATCTATTTCACACTGCTGTTAGCATATTTAGTAATAATATGTTAATTTGTATTCCAAGGATGTTTAAGTAGTTCCTTTGGAGAAACGGAGTTTATTGTAAATTGCATTCTTGTTGCAACACATGATTTGAAATAACTAAGTAATCATCATAGTTTATGTTACTCCATTATTCTTTGTTTAACCACAATAGCCGCTATGTATATAAGATAAGATGCAACTACTCATACTACTCTTTAAGATAAGATAAATATCTCTTATGATTTAGAATTTTTTTCATTTTTACAATTATATTAAAAGTATTTTTTAAAATTATATATAAGTAATATTCAAAATTATTACAATTTTGAATATTATAAAACATTGTTGAAGTATGTAACTTTAATCTTTTGATTCTTTGACCCATTAGCTAGACAATTTTGTCTTGATTTGTTTTATTTCCTTTTTCTTACTCACAAATGTGTTGAGCCAGGCATTATCTTTTGAATTTTCTTGATAGTATTCTGAAGGCTGTTTGATTATCTGAAATATTTTTGGGTTAAGTTAATCGTCATAATGTGATTAATGAAAGCTTATGATCCAGATTTATTTTTAATCTAGTTTTGTTCAGCTTAATTTTTTGTCCTAAATGGTTTTTTTTTTTTAACTTTGTAAAAAAATATAATAACAAACTCTTGTGGTTTATATAGTAATGACACATCTATACTTTGGCATGTTAGAGAATGGCAAACTGTGGAAGAGTGGGATAACAGGTAGAATCGAAGAGTGAGGACGGCCTTCTCTATATCTTGCTTAGGAGAACTAGCCATATTTCTTAAAATGAACAACTTTTGGTTATTATTTTTAAACTTTCTAGGTTTTCCTTAAAAATTGTTGGATCACTAATCAGAGAAATAAATTGTTTTGGATAATAATAGGTGGTCATAAACCTTGGGATTAAATAGTTGATAGGTAGCCAATAACCAAAAGCAATTTATTTTATATTATATTGCTTTATGAGCTTTATATTACTAAAAAAAATGAGGTATTGAAATTTTAAAATTCCTTTTAAATTTCTTAATTATCGATATTTTTACTTTTGTTTCAGACACTGAATGAACTGGCTGGTAAAGGCCGCCACAGTGGAGTTATGATGTGGCCTGGATCCAACTTCGCTTACAATGGTACTAATGCAACATTTATGGTTAAATATAATTCCTCTGTACCTTGGGATCATCGTGTGACTACAGCTCTTAAGTGGTTTGTACACCCTGAAACACCAGCAAACCTTGTAATGATGTATTTTGAGGAACCAGATTCAGAGAGCCATGCTTTTGGGCCAGGTTCACCTGAGGTACTCGAACAAATACGCAGAACCGACAACATAACTAAATATATTCTTGATAGTCTGGCAAACAACAATCTTTCAGATGTAAACATCATATTTCTCAGTGACCATGGTATGGAAGCAGTCACACGTGATCGGATAATAGATCTTCGACAATCAGTAGGTGAAAAGGCTGATATGTATGGAACTTCCCCTGTTTGCCAAATTTATCCAAAACCAGGTAAATATCTTCAATAAAATAAGGAACACTATAATTGATCTACTTATTTAATTTAATATAAACTTTCTTTGGTTAAAAAAAAAATCATTTAAATATTCTGGTTAAAAAAGAAATTAACTTTTTAAAAAATTATTGAAATGTATTATCTTCTTTTTAAAAAATTATTGAAATGTATTATCTTTGTGTTTAAGTTAAATCATGGTTTAATTATATTTTTTATATGATAATTAAACTTTAATTGAGGTGTTAACATTTACTTTTTTACTTAAATATAATAAACAATCTTCATCGTTTATAGTAGAAACTAATCATATATATTTTTTTCAGGACAAACAGTTTCTGAAATTTATAAATTATTAATGAATGAAGCATCAAAAAGTAAAAATTTCAAAGTATACCTTAAGTCTGAAATACCTGAACACCTGCATATTAAATTCTGTGAAAGAACTCCTCCTATCTTAGCTGTAGCTGAACCCCAGTATGCCTTTCAAGATATCTATAGCACCATTGATTGGGAAATAAAAAACAAACATGGTGGGTATAAATAATTAAGCATTGATGATTAATTCATGTAGTCTACATAAAATAGATTAATGCATGTACTTTATTATTATGGGTGGTGTTATACGGGAACTAGATCTCTGCTTATTATTTTTATTTGTTATATTTTACAATAGTTTTCAAATTACGGTAAAGAAAGTGGATCTTTAACAGTTTTGATAACTCTCCAGAAAATTCCATTTTTTTTTCTATTTTGCTTCCTTAAGAAAATAATTTAAAACGACACAATTACAAATTTTTGAATGTATGACTTTCTATTGAATATATATATTTTTTAATATATATTGAAAAATGTGTATTGAATGACAATCTCAACAAAATCATATTTTCCACTTTCTGTTTTTCTATTCTTGTTATCTGCTAGACTGATTAGTCATAACAACAGGTCTGTTCCAAGAACCACTTCTAACAGCCTGCAAACTGTATGGAATTTTGCCTCCCAAAACTTATAATGTGCATACTCCATACAGTTTGCAGACTGTGAGAAGTGGTTCTTAAAACAGGCCTAACATATTAGTTTTAATGGTGGACTATAATTTATACCAATTTTATAACCTCTACTTTATTTAATTTATGACTATGGTTGGAAGTGTCTTAATTTTTTCCACCATGTTTGAATATTTGGCAGTATGCTTATTTACAAAATTTTTCATCAGTGCAGATTAGTTTACTGATAAGTTTATAAGTTCACATCTGAATTGTAAAATTATATCTGTTACTAAAATCTTTTTTATAGCTCATGAAAACGGTACTTATGGAGTTCATGGTTATGATCCTGAAACAGTAACTATGCACCCATACTTCATCGCACATGGTCCCTTATTTAAAAGAAACCACTCCATGGGGGAACTTAGGACGGTGGACATGTTTTCCCTGTTTTCACATATTTTAAGACTTGGACCTCCACCAGTAAAACCAAATGGCACTTTCTCTGGTGTAGAAGACCTTTTCACATCTTCAGCATCAGAAATTGTCTTCGCTCATGGTCTGTACATGACTGTTTTATCTGTTATTCTTTTTTTGCTTGTTCAATAGCTTTTGTGTTGAAATAAGTTTCCGTCCACATATGTTTTACATTTCATATTCTATTTTTATGTCTTGTTACAAATTTTTTTTTTACTCTGTTATTTTGTGTTTTCTTTGCCATTGTTGAAATGTGAAAGCCCATTTTACCATTATTGCACATGTATTAAAGCAACTATAGTTAAATCATTATTTTATGTTATTACTTAATGTATTTATTGTTTTTGTATATGCTTTATTGTTCAAGATAAATTTTTTATTTCTACTAACTTTTGTATATAATAATTAGATAAAGAAATTTTGTGCAATTTTGATATGGCTAGATGTTTATATACATTATACACATTAAGAAATTAAATTTATATAGGCCCTATTGAGGAAGGAGATTTCATCTTCTTAGAAGTAGAGTTTGCTTAATGTAGTTAAAAAAAACAATTATGATAATAATGATATTACTTTTTTGCAATATTGTAAACAGAATCTGGATTTTCATGCTGTGTAGGGTCATAAAATGAAATAGCCTAAATATGTCCTAAATTTTTATATTATATTTTGAAATAAGGCCAATTATATTCCCTATAACAAATTAGACAAGAAGACATGATGAAATTTGAGCTTGTATTATTGTTTATCCTAAAAACTAACATTTATTAATTCAAAAAGTTAGATAAAGTAACTACTAGGAGGACCTAGGGACCAGTAATATTTTGAATTAATTCTTCCTAATACTATTTTGATTTCAATATAAATCAAAATAATATTATTGAATAATTGATTCAATAATTCTATTTTACCTGATTTTTCTATCTGAACAACCATTCATTCTGATTGTTACTGAATGTTTTTTTTTTTTTCATTTTTACAACCCAGCCCATCAGTGAAATACAATTTATCTTCATGAAGATAAACAATATTTTTTTATAAATATAATATATT
>NW_027112641.1:574031-580130 GCF_000696795.3 Halyomorpha halys | reverse complement strand
CTCTCTCTCTCCGAAGGTCTCGCGGAATTTTTCCTTAAGGAAAGGGACGCATTTTTCATATATTTTCTTTTTTTCCCTTTCCACTCCACCTTCCTAAAAAAGAAAATCAACTGAACAATAGGAGGGAACGAAAAAGTTACTTGCAATGATAACTATAAACAAAGGTTTGAGGCATTTCCCAAATTCATTGCAAGAAAAGTGGTTAAACCTAAAAAGCGCACATTTTTTCCCCTCCTAGTGTAGAATTTTTTAAAAAATATTGTTTGGTTATCAGCAATAATTTTTATATTGGTTTATAAAATTTTGCCCACTTTATAGCCCTGTATAAAATTTATGCTAAATACCCCAGTTCAATATAATTGCATTTCTGAGTAGATTCAAAAATACCATTTCTTTGTTGATTCATATTGTTTTATTATAGTTAATGTGTGGAACTATTATATTTTTTTTTAATGTAACCTTGGTGTGGTATGTCGAAAAAAAATAAATGCTATTTATGTGATAGCAGATATTGGCTATGTAAGTGATATTTGGTATTATACCAGTAGTTGATGATATTAATTTAAGCCTGTGTTTTTAATAGATTATTGGCTTTATAGCATATTTCTTTATTGATTTAGAATTTAATGTACCTTAAAAAATTAAATAAACTTTTTCAGATGTGTATCATTATATTTCCTATATCATTGCAAGGGACTTGCTGAATTTAGTAATTTTTTTATTCAAAACCCAATATGAAGTGTATTTTCTCTCTTTATTATTCCTATGACCAACTGGTATATAAATAATATAATAAATAAGAATAAAATAAAATTATTCATGAGCTATTAGAGATTCTGACAATTTTTTTATGGAACATTTATTATTATAGAAATTACTGATGAATAAAAAATAAAACAACTAAAATATATAAAATAGAATCTTGTAACAATATATTTATTATCTCCAAGTTTGAAGTTAAGGATTGATTAATTTTGGGTTATTTCTGTCAATCTTATAACTTCATCCTTTAAATAATCGATTAATAAAACACTTAAATTTTCTTGGTAAGAATTGATCTGAATTTCAGTGGCTTTTGAAAGTTGAAATATTGGATATTTAGAAAAAATATGTGACAGCACAGTTAGGAAAAAAATTACAGATCTCCCTAGAAATTCGTTATGGAAAAAACAGATTATAAAAGCAAAGATGAAATAAAAAATGTTCATAACAATATATCTATTCCCCAGTGAATTAGGGGTTTACTTGACCTATTACAAAAATGAATTACATCTACCATCTAGTTGTTGGCTGTTGCATCATATAAAAAGAGAAATGTTTGGAAAATCATCCTGTCAAGATTTCCTTGATGAACTTGCTTTCTTTTGTTAATTTAACTACCTGAACCTTTTCAGGTTTCAGAGACATCTTATTCTTAATATTTCTCAATGAGCTTAGTTGCACCCATATTTTTTTTTTAATTTTTGTAATCTTCGATGATCCCTTAAAAAATCTTTATGTTTTGACTGTTGAAAATCTTAATGAAACTTAAGATTTGTCTATCTGAAAAAATTTAAATTTATCCAGAAGTTAGTCTCTATTTTATTTAATTTTCCCTATAAATTTATTAATGATAAGAAAAACATTAAATAAAGTAAAATCGAATCAATCTTATACTATGATTCAAACTTTAGATCAATTTCAAATTGAACATTTAGAATATATTTATCTGTTCATCAGCAAGAGTTCATTTGTTAGATCAACAAACTTAAGCACTACTTGCGATATTTATGTTCTGGTAATCTATCAATATAAAATATTTTTTAAAAAATCTGTAAATTAGTCATTCTGAAAAATTAATCTTTTGTTTTACAAATGAATTGGTTATCTAATAATCTAAAAGGTCGTAATTGATTATTATTAAATATATTTGGTGTCCAAATTTCTTTATTTGAGCAGCTAGTTCATTGTAAAGTATCTCATTTTTCTTTGAAAATTTGTATTCCGTGATCATTTATTTTTAAATAAAAAATAATTGATCAAGCATCTCTCAATTATACATGTCCTGCTAAATCATTATTCTAAGTAAGTTGTTTTTGATATATCAATGTTAATATATTAACATTTAATTTTCTCATGGTTCTGAAACCATGCTTTATAAGATTCTTCTTTGTGGTCTCCAGACCTACGTACAGAGTCAGAGTGAATTTATATTCATTTCTATACTGACCCTAAAGAAACCAATAAGTTCTTAATTGTCTTGATTCTTCATCCCTAAATTCCTTTACCCTCATCTTAAATTTAAGATTTTATTGTTCTGCCTCATATATCCCCTCACATAGGATCGCTTTAAAAAAAAAAAATAATTTTGCATTGTATCATCAGCTTTAAATTAAAGTCTAAGATCATGAAAAGAGCCAATTGTAAATCTGATTGAATGGTAGATATGGAAGAATTTCAATTATTAATCCTTGGAGATTTTTAATGCTCAGTCTCAAAATGGATGATCTTTAACCATGCAAGATAATTTCCCTATTGTTTGCAACAAAGGCAAAAGCTCTTCTGTGATTGATAACTTATAACTATCTACTTACTAATGAATCATAATTATATTCAGTCATATTTTCAGATTTCTTATACAGTTATATTCATCATATTTTATCGCTCTCAGAAATGATATTACATACAAGCTCTGAATTTTTATTATTTATGTTTATTTAATTAAAAGTTAACTTTTGATTAAATAAACATGAACTACACTGAAGTTCTAATGTGATATCATCTAATACTTATAGTAATATTAATATTTTCTGTTATTTTCATCGTTATTACATAAATTTGGATATTTTTAAATTTAGTAACTTATTGAACATAATTTAAGTTTAAGCTATAAAGCTTTGTGTATAAAGATAATTTTCTTTGTTACAGTTTACATCATCAGTGTATTTCTGATTGCCATTATTGCCATCTCTGTTGTAGCTATATGCTATACAAAGAAAAGGTAAATTTATACCAGTTACAGTTGTGCATTATTTATTATATTATTATAGAGTCACTACTTCAGAAGTTCATAGCATTTTTATAATTTAATGGGTAGGGAAGATTTCAGTTTTAGTTTTAATCAATGTCTTCTGCAGTACTTCAGAGTTAGTTTTTCTCCGAAATCGATAATCATTAAAAGCGATTAAAGTCAGATGATTAAAGGGTGTCTAAAATCTCTGTTGCCTGGGTTCAAATTCCCTCTTCTGAACTCAGCAATTTACTAATATACCATCCCCACAGTCAGACATTTTTCTATTATTTACTGTTTTTCCTTTTAACATAACATAAGAAATAAAATATAAAAACATTTGGATTGATTTAGGTTCCAAAACGCTTTAATTATTTTTTAGCATATATAATTATCTTAGTCTTAAACATGAATTAAAGCATAAAAGCTCATTGACAAATATCATTGAGTTACACTCTTTATTAAAGTCCGTTTGATCTTAACAATTTGTAACATTTTACTTACCTTTTGTTTTGTATTTATAAAAAGCAATATAAATCAACAGAAGTGTTATTGATCTTAATTTTATTTTTACTTAGGAATAATCTTTCTCGGAAAGAAAGGGATCATTTAGAGGAAATGGAAATTGAGATGCTGCTTGAGGTACAGGCATAGCAGGTAAGTTTTGTATGTTATATTACTTACAGGTAAGTTCTTTTTTTTTTTTTTATTAAAAATATTAAATTTTTTGAGACATATTTATTTGGAAAATTCAGTGGATCCTCCACAAATTAAAATCAACCCTTCCAAGCTGGAATCGAACCCTCAGTATTTAGTAATGTTTCAAAAAAGAATTAGATGAACTTATCATTTGTTTAAAGAACTAAATCAGCTTATAAAAATCTGGATTATATGTATTTATGGATTATAAGAAATTATTTATGATTAAGATGAATTAGGAAACAGATACAGTTTGAATCATTTATTGGTATAATCACTATTTTGCTTCAATCAAGAATCGAATGTTTATGTTATTTTGCTAGAACTTTTTTTTTAGTTATTTATTGCTATTTACAACTGTACATTATTATACTTTTAGTAAATTTGATCTCAGTTAAAATGGAGTGTTACAGGCATGTAGAGAAACTACCTATTAGTAGCACTCTAATTGCTAGAACTTAACAGATAAACTGGGGAAATTTGCTAATAAATCCAATAAATCTGTTTATTGAAATTTGTGCTGTTCTCATTCATTGTTTTCTAAGGATGCTGGTTTTCATTTTCTCCATGCAGAACGTTAGAAAAAGTATTCCTTATTTTTTGCAATATTTGTGATAGTTACCCTGTAAAGTATTATGATCACCTGGTCCAACTAGTCTGCTCGATCACATATATTTATTAATTTTTTTTCTTAAGTCTTCCATTGAAGACCTACACAGCCGCAGACTGGGAAAGTCAAGAATCATTTCTTGGGGCTGGTGGTAAATAAATATTGACTGATCCAGGTGAGAATCAAACCTACAACATTCTGAACCAAATGCTCTGGGTCTCTCGCCTCAATTTGCTTGGCCATCATATCCTGAGTTTTACCTCATTGATAGCTTACTAATGATATAGTCTTTAATGATGCTTAAATATATGAGGATTTGTTTAAATTTATGTTTTCAGTAATTTTTTTTTTGTCACAAGTACATTCTTATTTGTAACTAATAAATGAATAACAAGATTAATGTATCAAAACAAGTTGTACAAAATTATAACAAATCATAAAATTAATGTATCATGTGAAAAATAATTAAAATAAAAAATATAGTGATATTTTGAAAGTCAATATCTGCAGGGGACTCTGAATTCAAACATTGTTGAATTTAAAATGTTAGTATTACACATAAAAATATGAAATTTTTACGGCTATATATTCACTCTGTGACTAGTTAATAAATATAAATATATCAAGAAAATCACACTAGAGTACCATGAATTCACTATAATGTTGTATTGCTTATAAAGATTTCTCTTCAAACCATTTGGTCTAGAAGGAAAACTGCATACGGAAAAATACTGAAGCTGAATCTGTGTCGCCATGAGGAGCGAAAATTGTCCTTTTGTATCCCTTTAATTCCCAGAGTATTCAGAACCATTTTGATTAGAGGACTAGGCTAAATTTTTGTAGATACAAGTGTGAGCATAATTTTATTTTAAATGACTACAACCATAAATGTTTCTGGTAAACATGAGTTGACATCATTATGAACGATCCTTAAAACATTGAACTCTATAATTGAATCTCATTGGTTGTTCTCATCAATTTAAAAACAAAATCTAGTGCCAGTGGGTGGTGATTTTGATTATTTAATTAAAATTTTATAATTTTTTAAAATTTATTATGCCTAAAGGTCAAAAACTTAAAACAATAATATAATGTTTTCAAGGCATGTATTTATTATATTTTTGGATGTTTCAGGAATTCTGTGCCCCCCTCTTCAGCGAATACAATTCATTGTTGGTTTCAAAAATGATTTTATTTGCTAAGGAGGGGAACACAAGATCTCGGAAATGTCCAAAAATAGAATAAATATATATGTCGAAAATATATTTTTCTTTGACCTTTCAGCATCATAAATTTTTTAAAATAATATAGGTCTTACAATGAAACAAATTCATAAAATTTTACACATATAAAAGTTGAAATAAAATTAATAAACGTATATGTCGATCAATCAATACTGGTAAATATTAATTATAATATTAATCTTCGATCATACATTTTTTGTAATGTCTATTTTTAAAATCCTTCCAGGGTACTGAATATCCAGTTGTGTTCATTTATATGCGTGTCTCACTCAGCGAACAAGGCCGATTGGAAATGTTCACCATCACCTGGGAGGCGCATCATAATCACTTGCACATGCAATTTTTACCACCCATTTACACTCAGGTCAATGCCTGTAACTTTTTACAAGAACTAGAGGAGATTTTATTACATAATCCGAGTGTGTTGTGGATTTAAGAGCTTTATTCAGTACTTCATGGAGCTTAGTTTGGTTATCAGTGGTCTAAATTGAACTTATGCCTGGATTTTTCTATCTATCAGGATAAGTCTTTTACAATGGAACTGATCTTTATATATA
>NW_027112641.1:564811-573981 GCF_000696795.3 Halyomorpha halys | reverse complement strand
TATATATGTATGTACATTGTTTGTTTTATAAATATTATCATCTTATGATGATCATCTGGTCAATATTATATGTCTGTATTTTATACGTTAACTTCTGTACAATTTGGAATTCTATGAGTGGAAGAACAAGTTCATTAAACAGAAGAGAATATTTGTAAATAATTGTTAGTAAAGCAAAGAAAATAGTTGTCTGTGAATATGTATTAAGTTGTTTTATTAAAAGGACACACAGAAAATATTAATATTAATTAATCTACATCTTGTATACTAGCCACTTACTTGCTATGAGATCAGATGTTATAATTACAATTGTCTATGGAAGACATAAGTTTTCTATACAACCAGTGCTAAAAATATTGTGTTGTAATACAGTGCCATGATTGTGGATCACATATTTTTTTAAAACTTTTTATATGGGATTACTAATTTCATCACCCTATACCCTTATCAATTTCTCAGATTATAAAAGATCATCCAATTTGATTTGAGGATGTTAAAAATATATTTTTAAATTTGTTGTCTATCCTGTTTTTTTGTGAAGGTATTGGTTTTATATTTATTTTAAATCCTGTGATCAGATAGCAAAATACTCTTGAGTTAATTTTACATCTTTTTAAGGTTATAATTTTTTTTAAAAATACCCACAGGTGATTCTGTGGATTTGCCACTATTATTTTCTTTTATACTTGAGGAAAAAGACTTGAACATTTCTGTTATATTTGCATAAATGAAGGAGCCTCGGCAATCTTATAAATCCTTTTTTTAGGAAAAAAAATTACTTTAAACTATTTTGCCCTCTGAGGGCAAATAGTAGTTGAGAAATTTCTTTATTCTTTTTAATTTAAATACTTTATTATATAAGTTTAAACTTTAATCAATGGCAAAATGTTGATTGTACGAATGCTATTATTAGCCTTGTGATAGTAATGTCTGGTTGTAACTAGATTCTGAAGACAGAGTTTATTGTTGTACATATATTCATATAAAGCAAATTGTGATATTTTTATGGTGCTAATAACAACTTTGTATTTTATTAGTATTATTATTTTATTTTTTAATATTTGCTTTTTAATTGAGATAGGCAAGACATTTGTGAAATGTTGTGATACAAATTCTATTAGACAATCTTGTTTGTGGGCCATTGTTAGTTAGGTATTCTACCAACTGCATACCCTATATGATCTTTTGTTAACTTTCTCATGAAATGTTGATAAGAAATTGATTTGGGATTATAATTAGGGCTTTTGGCTTCTGGGACATGTATCAGTTGTTCTAAGAGATACTTAAAGGTTGGGATAAGGTTATTTATACTATTGTTTGAATCAGTTCGGGAAATTTGTTGAAAAGCTTTATTTTCTATCTCCTGTTGTAGAAAAGAAATATCTCATAATTTGAAAACCTAATTGGTATGTTGTGAATTATGATACTCCTTGTTTCCAGAACTGCTGTCAGGTGTAGATTCATAAATAAAGTCAATTAAAAAACGCAAGTCCTATATGCTGACAGAAATAATTTTAATTATATAAAATTTTACCATTTATCAAACACTTTTCTTTGTTCCTAACTGAATGCTTAGTTTATCGACTGAACTATTGGAAGCAAATATCTTATAATTTTTAGTTTAAAAACCTATCCATAAATATCTCTTGTATCAGAGAATAACTGGCATTGAAATTTGCTATAATTTGTGGTTCACTCTTTTTAGTATTATTATTTATTTTACTTCTTGAAGGTTCGAGAAGTATTGTGAAATAAACTATTTTTGAAATCTTAATTAATTTATAAATTTTTATATCTCCTGGGTCCAAAGATACTGTACTTAAAAACAAATTTATAAATTAAAAATATTTTTATGACAGTTTATCATTATTTATAAATCAATTTTTTAAATTATGAACGGTTTGAATAATCAATATTTTAAAAATCATGTTTTTTGAATGCATCTGTTCAAAGAAACAGTTTTTTTTGTTTTGTTTTTTCTTAGTTCTGCATTTTGTGTGATAGGTAGGATAAGTTTTTTTAATTTCTATGCAGCATACTTCAATTAACATAAATAAAAAAACATACTAAAGTAAAATCATTTTCAATTATAAAATTCTACATTGTCAATTCTGATTAATAATATTTAATTATTAGTGGTGGTTTATTTAAAAAGGAATAATTTGTTTGTAAATCAATAGATTATGAAGTTTGAAAAATTAATAAACAAATTCAGTTTTTACTTGGACTTACCTATGTATGAAATAATATTTTCTTATTTTTTTATTCAAGTATTGAATATTGTGAAAGGCTAAAATGTGAGTTTTGTCTTCTAGGCAATATATTTTATATTTTGTTTAATATTTTACCCTCATATTCAATCCCTGGCCGAATTGCATTCTTTCAATATTGGAAAGAACTTAGTAACTTGTCTTTTAAATAAATTATTAAATCTAAATTAATCTTCACATGTGTCTTGCAATCAGCTATTTAAGGATTTTAATTTTTTAATGATGTGAAAAATTCAGTAAATATATTAACAGAATTTAATTGAATCTAATGCCTTATGCAACAATATCAGTTGTACTATGGTCTTGTCTCTACTACTAACAAAGGAAAATTGTGTTTTATTCTATAACTACGAAGGGATTTTTTTCCATATGAGTTAAATCTGGAATTATATTAAATCAGACTCATTAAGATAATTATGTAGCTACTTTAAAGAAGCTCTCTGAGCTCAAATTCGAAACCAAGATTATACAACCAACATGGCAGTTACTGCTATATATGTATGTCCTTTTAAATCCACATATTCCGAAGCTTCATACTCATATTTAACCATAAATATTAAATCATTGAAATCATAATAATAAAAATGTGAAATAATTTAATTCTTTCGTATTTTTATCCAAATTATATAATGAATGGTGATTTAGTTTATTTGAAAAATGTCTTTGTTCCTATTTATTTAAATTTAGAATGAATATTTACAGTATTATTTCTGCCCAGTGATTTTTTTGTTGTCTTTAGTTTTTATTTAATTGTAAGAAACTTATTTTTGATTGTTATTCATTGTTGTTTATGTTGTTTTGATTTACTTACTATGGAGATTCTTTGTTAAATTCCATTGTTCTTTTATATTGGATTGTGATATTATTAATGCTTGATTATCTTATTAATTATAATTATTTTTGTAACAACTGCCTGGTTGATTGTAACGTGGGAAGCATTAGTTACAATGAATTATGAAATATCTACTTTAATTTTCTTCTCTTCATAATAATGCTGTATTGCTTCTATGAATTTATATGAATGTGTATAAAATTGTGATATAATTATTGGTGCTTAATTTTGGTTATTTGTATAAGTGTTTCATTGTTGTTCATTAAAAGAGTTTTTTATTTACTTTATTTTTCTTTTTAAACCTTATTATTTTTTTTAATGTAGCTTAGAAAGTCAAACTCCATAGTTCACCAAAAACAGAACTATTATTCTTTATTCTTTTTAAGCATCTAATAAAAAAAAAAAAGCACAGTAAGTCTGTGATTTTTTCAACTGCATGAATGAAGATTAATATTTTATGAAGTGATTTCTACATAGTCTGCAGTTTTCAAAAGTCCATAAGTCTATCTCTCTCCTATCTTTTCGAAGTAATTGAATCGGAAGCAACCTTTATTGTTGTTAAATACTCATCCTAGAAAAGGGATTGAGAAACATTTTTTAATTATCAAATTAATAAAAAAAAAATCTAAATCTCTTATCAATATCCATAAAATCTAATGATGTTAAGATTTCAGATATTTAACAGATCAGTCACAGGATCGCTGCTACTAACAAATGATACTGAAAATAATTAAGCAATTTAAATGTCAATTCATTTTTACTGATGAAACAACAAGCTTCTGTGTCTAGTACAAAACTATGGAAGCAAAATGAGGGGCATGGACTAAGAAAACTAAATAAGCTTCTACTTAAGGAAAATAGTATCCTTTAAGAATTTTCATCATAGAGAATGTTTGAGGGAAAATATACCAAAATGTATGTACAGTTATGGATCTAGACATTGCACGACTTCCTTGTTTATTGGGGAGGGGTGCCGGGAAGTTTGGAGGGTTTGAAATATATACCATCCAAGAGGAAGGAATAGTCCAGATGCCCCTTAAACTATACATTTATTTGTAACATATAAGTAATTGATTCAATTTTTATTATGCAGTGTGGGGCCCTGAGTGATAATCCTCTTTGCCTCTCTCTGGATCATCACCAATGTATGTACTCTTTAACAAGTATTAGTTACCATCAAAATGAGGTCTGTAGAAAATTAGCTCCGGAGTTGTACAGAATAAGAATAGGAAGAATAATTTTTGTTAAAAATAAGTTTTAGGAATAATTAAGAGATTTCCTATACATTCATTGTTTACAAACCTTCAAAATGTTATTTTAAATATGTCCATTTGTTTGCATTCAAAACTTTAAATTTGAATTATATATATCATAGAACATATATCATAGTATTGAATAGTAATTTAAGGATATGTAGATACAAAAATAACTAAGGTAAGGGATGACGGGATTATTGTTTATATTTTCACACATTATTCCTAAATCATATATATATAATTAACTTTTATAATAATACATTTTTATTTTAAGCTGCATGAAAACTGATTGAGAACCATCTGTGTTGCAATTCTTAGATAAAAATTGCCACACAGATGATTCTCAATTAGTTTGTTTTTTTTCTTACGTCGGCCCAAGACTCCTGTTGGAGTCCTACACTGCCCCTGTTGTTATATTATAAAAGAATGGAGATGAGGATGTAAATTGTTATTATTTATTTATTTAATTTTAAAAATCTACTTTGGATTCTGCCATAAATTTGCACAAAGCCTGAATAGTAGCCCTACCTAGATCTCCCAACCCTTGGAGGAAAGCGCTATTGTTATTAGTTTTATTACTCAATTAGTTTTCATGCTGCTTAAAATAAACATGTATTCTTGTTAAAATTTCAATGTAATTCTGAGCGTGTTTACTTTACTGTAAGACCAATGATCCTTAATGGTTTCCTTCAACTTACAACTAATAATAATAACTTGAAGTATTTTTTTTGCATTTTTAAAAACTTATTTTAATAACTTTAAAATATATGTGCAGTATTTTTTTTAAAAATTGGATTTCCCCTTTTTGAATTTTTTTACATTAAAAAAAGGTATGTTTTTATTACATATTTTGATTTTTTTTGTTAAAAAAATATGTGAAAAAACATTGGCTAATTTCATTTTTTAATTAAAACCATACATAATACATAGTGGGCCATAATCAACTCTGTATATAACACATTCATATTCAAGATGTTTATGCATAATACATTCATATTCAAGATGTTCATGCATAATACGTTCATATTCAATTGTTAGGGAGTGAAATTACTTTTATTATAAAAAAAAGATAGTATTTTTTGCTATGGATACAATCAAATTTAATTAATACATAACTTGAAAACAAAATTAAAGTTAGCAAATTTTTGAATTGAATAACATTGATATGAGGTAAAGTATAGTTAAATTAGTTGTCTAAATTAGAATCAAAACTAATATTAATGGACAAAACTAAATAAAACTGGCCAGAGGCGTGGTTGGTGCGGGGGCGTGGTCTTAGAGGCCCGCCTCGCTCCTCGACGAAGTATCAGGACAACATCCTACAGTAGGAGCTCCTCAGCTAGAGCATCTATTATGTACAGTTATCAGAATCTATGTTTCTTAATAGATACGATTGACCAAATCATATTTATTGAAATAAATTAGCATGGCAATTTTATGCTTTGGTTCACAAAATAATAATAAATTATTTATTTATTCTGAGAAATGTCCCTTTAGAATAATACCACAAAAATATTTAATGGGCTTTGGAGCCTTAGAGTAATAAATAAAAGAAAAAATTAATTAAAACATAATAAAGTAACTTTTGTGTCTGAAAAATTTAAACTTATGATAACATTAATAAATTATAACAAACAAAATACTTAAGAGAGTAATTATAACTAAAAGTATAAATATCTATGAGATCACTATTTTTATTTTCTTTAATTTACTGTTTTCATTTTTATTTAACTTTTCACATATTTAGCCACACCTTAATTTACTTTTATTTCATGTTATCTATAATCATATTTTGTTATTTTATTTTAGTTAGTTGTATTTTTTTTTTGCTCTGATGAAGCTCTGTTAAGTTGGGCGAAGCGTTGGCTCATATTAAGTTAATAGGTTAATTACTATTTGAGTTTTTTCTTTGAACGTACCCGGACCATATTCCTTTTGTGCATTACACATGGTCAATCAATGATGTTAAACTAGAACAATTTTATTTAAAAATTCAAAATTATGTTTAATCTAATTTTTAATTATGCTTATCTAAACATCAAATATGAAATATAGGAAGTATTGGGAACGTGGTAAGTTTCGAATCCGAGTTTAAATGCACCTTTCACGGTATCCTGTGTTCCAAATAATCGAATCACGTAAAATGATCTGTGTGTCTGGGTGTATATACATTATACCGATGCCCTAATTCACAGTATTGCTAACTACATGGAAACTTACTTTACAAAAAATGCAACTAAAGGGCCTCTCTTTTTGGAATATTGCAACTTTTCAATTAATTTTCTTATAGAGAAAACCTTTAATTGTGTTAATTTCCATGTACTACGAACTACTGTGAAGTAAGCCAACGATATAGTCTGCATAGCTCGAAAGATGAAATTAGATATTTTAGGTTGACATGTTCATTGTGCGTTACAGAAAGTTGTTCCCTATAATCGACTTACTGCCATTTTATACCATCGACCATTTTACCCGTTTATCGAAAACGGCACTAACATTTGTTTTTTACAATATCTATTTTTATTAATTTACAATTAAATGGACTTTAATATAAATCTTAATCTAGATGTTATACTTATTGAAATATTTCAATAGAACTAAAATGACGATTTTTCGAAATGGCTACATCTAAAGCACCTTTAGTTTTGTTTATTTGACATCTTCTATTGATAGTTGTGATGTAAAATGGATGAACATAAGCTATGAAAGAATTTGATAATTAACTAAAAGGGAAAAAGAAGAAAATTTTTCTCAGTTGAAAAAAAAACCCCGGAAATAATAATAGTAAAATAGAACTTACCTTTAGAAAGCTGAAGATTAAAAAAAAATTATATTTAGAATATAAAGTCACAAAAGGTAGTGGTGAATGAAAAATGAAACAAAAAAAACAGAAATGAACTGAATTTATAAATATATTTTCTTGTTTCTGTGACAATTAAGATAATTGTATGTTTTTATTTTCACTTACCTTTATATCCAAAGAGGTGAAAGGGAAAATGAAGCAAAAAAAAAAAAAGGAGTTTGCTTCACTTATTTGAGCAAAATCATATTAATATTATTCAATCATATTAACAATTCAAATTTTCTAAAAAATCGTTTTAAAATCAGCTATAGAAAATGACTGATGTTAAAAACTGCAACTCACAATGAATAATGTTTATAACCGAGTGCCCCAAATATGAAAGACCGTCCCTGCTTGGCTTCAGATAGAACCTGGATGCCAGACGTCACCTCCTAGGTACTCCTGATCTCCTGATACTAGGACGAACGCCTGATCCTTGTTCGTTTCTCATCGCTCCATTCGAGAAGGGCTAATCCAAGCCCAGATTAGGTCGGGGGGCGGAGTTTCGGTTGTAAGTTGGCCTGGGGGGGCAAGAGGGGTGGCAGCCCTCCTTAAACAAGGATGAATAGCCAGTCCACTCACTCACTCTACCCTACTCTAAGGAGTATGTACTCCTTTTTATTTAGTGTATAATCGAATGTGTTCCTTCTAATTTTTGTGTATATAATCAATAAAATTAAACTTGGAAGAAAATAGTTGACTCTATGAATATAGAAGATAGTAAAAAAGGTACATAATAGTAGAAAGGTAAACTTAAATGGTTTTACTACTATTTTGTATCTTTATTGACCGCCACTTGGACAATATTCCTACAATAAAATTAAACATTAATTGGTTGGGAATGTAGAATCATTGAGGGCCCCTCTTATATCGCCGTCCTACTAAAACCTCTCAAGTCTGAAATCTCAAATTGTAAGATTTTGTTTGATTTAGAAAACATAAAATATGAAAAGAAGTTAAAATATCTAATTTGTTTTTACTATTTCAGGTTTAGGAAAATAGAATTTTATTGAGGAAAATCTCTCTTAATTAAATTAAATATCTTTTTCATTCGTCAATTCATACTTTATGAAAAAAGAAAGGATTTATAAGCTGAAATACAATTATATGCATATAGTAATTTTCTAAATTATGAGAGAATACAGAAAAAAAGTAGTGTAATAAAACATTATAAAAAAACAGTAGATACCTGATGAAATATGTATATAAACATTTGAAAAGATGAATATGGTTTATAAGTAGAACTTATTTTGCTATTATAAGAATAAAAATTAAAGTATATATAGTTTGTACGTATCAAGTAAATTATGCCGTTTAATAACGAAAAACAATTTGGTACCTGATGATATGTGAATATGTTTTTGAAAAGAAGAATTAAAAAATATGGGTTTATGTTATGCAGCCTAGTAATATAAATAAAGATAAACTAAGTTTCCATTTTTACTTACATTGGATTGATTTAGTTGGTGTTTGTTTTGTTTTATAGAGCTCCAAATCACAGTTTAAATTAATTATATTGTTACAGAAGGTGTATGGTTTTCAAGTTATTGAATAATTCAAAAATATTTATCTACTCATATGTGTACTTGGCGAAAAACCCTTATGTCTTATGTCACACCTGTGTGTGATTTAAGAGACTTTTAATCTAAATCAAATCTTCTAATTTTAAAATTCAGCCTTGATAGGTTTTTTATATTATGGAGAATATATTGAATTGGGAAATCAGTAAACAATAAAATTGGAGAAGATAGTCGGGGGGTATGGTTAGTAAAAAGAATATAAATTAAAAAAAATTTATTCATGCCGACATACGTTTATTTATTCGACCTGAGTTTCAATTCTTCTTCAATTAAAAGAGGTTTTAACTAGGACCTATTGCCTACAAGCTCCCTGTCTATCGTCAACATAAGAGCTTATTGTAATATTTTACGAACAGTAAAAAAAAAGAAATATTTGAAATAATATATATA
>NW_027112641.1:561656-564761 GCF_000696795.3 Halyomorpha halys | reverse complement strand
ATATATATTTTTAATGGAATTAATTTTTCAATAATTTAGTTTAAACAAATGAAAGACAACTATCGAGAAATGCTAGAGTTTAAATTCCGACGCTATATTGAACTTTCATATTATACCGCTTTTTAACAAAATTCATTCGCGTTTGATACAACTAAACAAGAAAATATTCTCTTTTGAACGGAATATGCTTTCAAACATAATAGGGAATGTATTTCTTCTCTTTTGATAGCAACGACTAACTTGAGCCTTACAAGAGAAAGGATTTTGTTCAGTTCCGATGGTAAATGATCGGAGTTTCTATTCAATTTTTGCACACTTAATTAAAATTAAAATACTAACTTTTTTTTTATATCTTATGGATGGATGACCTTTTGAAAGGAAGCTCCTCAAAAATTACATTAATAAATAGTCAGTATACATCTGCTTGTTTGATGCAAATATCATTTTTAAAATGATTGTTTATTTTAAAGACGAATTAAAAATATTGTTATAATTAACTATTTGTTCGACCAGAAAAATATATGATTTTATAAATAATAGATGATATACATGAGGATAGTTTTCAGTCGGGCTGAAACGTCTTAATGAAAATGTAACAAGGAAATGCAAATTTTATAAGAACATATAGGTATTAGAAAATGCTCTTTGGTTTTGTAAATAGTTATCTAATTTCAACCTCATACTCATTAATTTATTTTTTTCAAAATTTTATAAATATAAGGTTTATACATATATACAAAATAATATTCGGCAGGATAGAACGGTATAGACTAATTCGAGAATAAATTATACTCTAATTAGCAATTACAAATACAGTATATATATATATATATTTGTCGATAAAGTTTAAATCCAGGAGTAAGGTCTTCAGGACACGAAGACTTCCAGGACGGGCTGGCTCAAGAGGAGGGAGGGAAAGGGCTACGGCCCTGGCCAACTCTTGGCTGCCCATGAACTCCTGGTACTATATTTAAAAAATTTCCAGAAAAGCGGAGAAAACTGCTGCCAAAAATTGTTGAATGGAGGGGGGATTTATATATTATAATAAACTACACAACTAAATGGAGAAAGAAGAAACGAAGGAAGGAGATGGGGAGGGAGAAGCCAGAAATATTCTAAAGCTCCTGGTGAATGCTGAGATCCTGGTATTTCGGTCTACGCTCTCATGCTCTTTCCTCCTTTCTTCATTCGGATCCTCTCTGTCACATTATATTTACACATATATCATGTACGATAATAACAATACGATACATGTATCATATACGATTTACTCATGTTGTTCCTTAGTTAACATGTTAATGGCAGAAAATAATGATTTTTATTGACATAATCTATCATCTTCAGGCCCATAGCGAAAATGTGTTTAAAAATTACTTGATTAACAAAACGATTTTCCTTAAAGAGTACTATGCCTAAATAAACATGACAAAGAGGTTAAAAAAGGAAAGTGTTTTTGTGCACCCCCGATCATCTCATAGTCCTTCATCATCATAACTTAAAACAATACTGTACATAAATTTCACTTCATCATTTCTACAAAAAATAAAGTCGTTTTTACTCATTGTAGTAGTATAAAACTACCTAATCTGAAGTTTATTTTATTCTTTATTACTTTGAAATGTGCAAAGCCGACCAATTTCGATAAAATAAGCAATATTTATTTATTTATAACAGAATCCAAATCTTCTAGCACTAGTTAATAACTGCTGAGTATAGCACAGCGTTGACCAAAATAAACAAAACACCAAACCCACAAGATGGCCAAACAATTGTTATTTCAATTTCGTTATAAAAATAATTGGGATCATTAATCCAAGATTGGACCGATGAAAAGGCTAAATCGCCTTCGAATCGAATCGCCACAATCGAAAGATTGTGTAATTTGACAGATCTTACTTTTAACCTTGAAAACAAATCACTGGCTATCAATGATAACCTATCCTCAACCACTAAATTAGTTTAGCAAGTGATTAATAAAAATTCTGTTATGAAATTATGGAGCTAGCCTGTTCACAACATTATCATGGAATATAATATTTACTTCGCTGAGAAATTAAGAGTCAAAACGTTGCCCTGTTCCATTTCAAAAAGGTATTTAAAGGTTTTTAAATTGACCATTAGGATTTAACAGTTTTACCTACTCCTGCAAGGGGATTGGTTATCCTTCTGGTAACAATCTAACCTATCGGGAATAGGAACCTTGAAGGTCAAAATACTTAGGTTAAGTACCATTTCTTCAAAAATTTAGTTCAAAAGAAGGCTTGAAAATCAGTTTACGTTGAGGCCAACAAACGTTTTACTTTTACTAACCATGTCCTCTTTTTTTTTTTTTTTTATTAGAATGACTTATTTAAAAATTTAGGTTATCAAGGTTATGTATATATAGAATTAGGTTATATATACAAAGAATTATTTCTTTCATCATGTGTTTCTACGGACCTCGAAGGCATTTTTGAAGCAACGTTCTTACCAGAAGTACCATATCTCTTCTAAATAAAACATTAGTCCATCTTATTCTGACCTGGGACATTGACTTAGAATACGAAAAACGAGGATGAATTGTCTGTCCGTGGGGCATAAACCTCCCTCCGTATCATCATTAGGCCATTCCTCGTTGAAGGAGAGTGGAGAAGAAAGACCAATAATGAATTAAATTCTATCACGTTGATAATGTGAACATATTCATTACGTGGGTTGGTCCTTTATGTGATAAGAATTGATAAATCCTAAATCCTCGAAAAGTTTTTAATTTAGAGTTTCAAATTTTAAATTTCAGTCTGTAATCTTGGATCTATCGAGATGGGTGAATGAGTTAATTAGAACTTTTTATAATTTGTTATTCAAATTTTCACAGCAATCTGAAAATAGTTTGTTGTTTTTAAATAATATAATTTCATTCAGGTACCTGTTTTTTCCCTTAACATTCGAAAACCATTACCAAAAATAATCCAGAAATAGTGCCGGAAACTGCACATTTAGCAACTAGTTGCGTAACTGATTATTGGAAATGCTATTGAGACAATCTGAAACAACTCAATAGGACCGATCCCACTGAGGATTGGTCTTAAGTGATTTCAGAATGAACAATAAAATATTATTTAAAAG
>NW_027112641.1:529421-561606 GCF_000696795.3 Halyomorpha halys | reverse complement strand
TATATATATATATATATACATATACATATAAAAAAGTTCCGGTCTGAGTCAGCTGTCACGTCGATGTCAGCTGATCGAATGTAATTAAAGAGATGTACCTAACCCGCTAGTATGTTACAGCAGTTCAAACGTGTTAGATCTTATTTCTTCTTCTCTTTTTTGACATTTTGCTTTCGCCGATACTTAACTGGTACGGAAACCCGGGAACTTTAGATATCAGAGTAATTTTCAGTCTAAAGATATTTTTTTTTCATTATTCTCTTTGAATTATGACCAGTAACGGAATAGTGAGAAGAACAGTTCTGAACCTGGAGAATATGAACCAAAACAACCAATCTCAAGCTGCAGTCAACCAAACTTTAGCAACAGGCAACCCACCTCCGGAGGAGATTCAGCCATTACCAGAAGTTTCTTTAGCGCAATTTCATGCTACGACGCTAGAATGGATTAAGGTCCGTAAGGCAAACACCCAGGACCTGAGGAAGGCGGTGTTGGACCTAGAAAGAGTCACTGGAGAGACCGGAGAATTAAATCATTTTTTAAAAGGGGGCAATCGCCTGATGGGGCGTATAGAAGCGAAGATGTCGAAGGATCTACTGAACAGCGAGGATGCAAAAGCACTGAAAGCAGCGGTAGTCTGCCGAGTAAAAAGAAGTATTCTAAATCAGATTCAGGCAGATGAAGAGACCCCCTGGAGGGTCATCAAAGAAAGATTAAAGAAGGCAATCTGAGGAGGACGGTGGACCCCAGAGGAGGATATATTCATGATGATCAGAGAAACGAAAAAACCGAGACAGTCTAGTGGGCAGTATGCCGCAGAACTCCTGGCACGCTATAAAAGAATACAAGATAAACTCAGCAAGATGATGGAGACAATCCAAGTACAGGGTCGGATGCGATTCCTATCCATGGTACTGAAGATTCAGTTGGCAAAAGGGCTGGGGAAGAAAGAGGGCACTCGTTTGTGGAATATGCTCAAGATCTCATGGATGCAAGCGAGGTGGAGTCCCGGATGGAGGTAGAGGAACCAGAGTGGACCCGGATAGAATACCAACGGCCCAGAAACATCCCAAAAACCCTTGGAGGAGGAGAGAATACGGAGAGGGTAGAAGAGATAGAACTAGCAACCAAGACAATAGAAGAAGCCTAGCTAAAACACAGAAATAATAGTCGGCGGGAGGACCGCAAGTGTCACGGTTGGGCATTTAGTGATGTTGTGGCAAGATTGGGCATTTAGTGATGCATTGCCCGCGCACGAGATGCTTCAAATGCGGGAATAAGGGACATATAGCCAAACAGTGCCCATATATGTACCGAAGAAGAGATATGGGCCGAGGCGAACCAATGGAGATCAACGCCCAACAGATACGGAGAAACAACCGGAGGTTCAGTCGATCATCAGGTGAATCCACGGAAATATCCGGAACGTCGAAGACCGAAGAAGAAGTTGAAGAGCCACGGACCGAGTAAGTCAAGGGGAAAGAGTGGACACAGGAGGATAGAAACAAGGGAATAGAGGTGGATGGAGGCGAGGGACTGGAGAGAGGAAGACGTGAGACATCTGAAGGGGATGTCAGCAGAGGGGCGACCGCACACTGTTGAATTATAACGTGAGGGAGAAGATCGGCGGTCTGCCTATAATAGAGATAGGAGGAGTGAGGTGTCTGGTGGACACCAGCAGTTCCAATACCATCATGTGCCGAGAAGACTTGCAAAAGCTGTGTGATGGAGGTAGGACACCCAAGATTCAGAAATGCCAATGTAAATTGATCACCCTGGGTAGCCCTAGTGACGTACACCGGGAAGACAGTCCATGAGATCATACTAAAAGAAGATAAGATTTAATGTGAAAGAGAGGAGATACCCGCAGGCGCTACGTCACCACATCCGAGAGAGCTCAAAAGTTTAAAACACTAGGGAATAATTATTGATAGTATATTCCCATACAATAGTCCACTGTGGGTGGTTAAAAAAAAGAGCGCGCCTGGTGAAACTACTGAAAAGTACAGAGTCATAGATTACAGGAAGCTGAATGAGAATACCATAGACGAAAAGTATCCGATTCCCAGATTTGAAGACATTTTAGACAGGCTGAGCGGGGGCGACAGTATTCAGCAAATTGGACTTGAAGGCCGGATATCATCAAATAAAAGTGCATCCTAAGGATCAACATAAGACAGCATTCTCATTCGAGAGTGGACACTACGAATTTACAAGGATGCCGTATGGCCTCAAAAATGCTCCCATAACCTTCCAGCGCCTGATGGACGAGTTTTTGAGGGGAATAGACGAATCTGTATGTCAGATTTATATGGATGATCTACTAGTGTTCAGTAAGAACGAAGAAGGATGTGTGCAGAACTTACACTGCGTATTCTAGAGAATTAGGTAATTTGGGCTCAAATTATCGGGAGAGAAATCATCGTTAATGATTTCATCGTCCATGAATAAATAAATTTTTTGGGCCACACGATTTCCAGAGAAGGAATTAAGCCCGACGCGGATAATGTCGCAGCTTTACGGTAGATGGCAGTGCCTAGTGATGTGTAGGGAGTTCGAAGGTTGCTGGGAACTTTAAATTATTACAGGAGATTTGTACCAGAAATGACTGAGTACCTCGTCCCACTCAACTACCTTCTGAAGACAGGAAGAAAAGTGATGATCACTCCGATGGTGGAAGACAATATCAGGCTGTGCATTGAGAAGCTGCAGCAGGAGCCGGTGCTTGCTTTCCCAGACTTCACTCGGCAATTCAATATCACTACAGACGCTTAGTACGCGCTAGGAGCGGTGTTGTCTCAAGAGGGTGAAGAAGGGGATCGCCCAGCTGCGTAAGCCAGTAGGCGCCTGACAGAGACGGAGCCCAGATATAGTGCGCTGGAACGAGAGCTCTTGGGAATAGTGTTGGCTGTTGACCACTTTAGGCCCTTTGTGTTCGGAAGAAAGTTTAAATTACACACAGACCATAGGCACCTGCAATGGGTGGAAAAGTTGAAGGAGTCTTCGGCTAGGATTACGCGTTGGAAGGATTTATTGAGACAGTACAATATGGAAATCACATATAAACCTGGAAAAGAAAATTTGGTAGCTGATTGGTTATCTTGAGCAATTACAGTAAATGCAGTAGAAGAAGAGGCCGGGGAACCTTCCAGGCAATACCTGCGGGAGTGGACACCGGGGCAGGAGGAAGAACAAAATGTGGCGAAGGGAGACGATAGGGAAGAATCTTCGTCTATGGAGAGCTCAGAGGAAGGAAGACCAATAGATAGAGGAACTTGAGGACATTATTAACGAAAAGAGACGGCAGATTATGTGGATGACAAGAACCACTGGATTAGTCAAAGTTGAGTGTAACAAGTATGGTAGGAGCAAATCACAACGATTTGGTCGCAGCCAGGCGTGGAGAACGACCAGATATGTAGAACCTTGAATAATGCTTCTAAGCCAGGAAAGTGTCACCTGTATGTGGACAATAAAACAGTTTGGGAGAAGTTCAAGCGGCTATGGTGTGATGAACGTATAGGAATGGACAGGACATTCGCCCGATGCAAGCTGATGGTGAAACTGTTAAGGAGTACGAACGCCAGAGAGAGGTAACTGTCGCACATCACGACAAAACAAATCACTGCAGAATCTCGGAGACCCTGCAAGCGTTAAGGTACTTTTGGTGGGGGAGGGGGAGAAGAAGACAATCACAGAAGCTGTAGGAAACTGTGAACTTTGTCTACGCACAAAGTATGACAGACAGCCACCAAAAAGCAGACAAGAGGAGACACCTATCGCAGATGCACCGCTCAACGATCTACACTTTCACATGGAGAGAATTTAAATGTGTCACCGTAATTGATCTCTTCAATAAGGCTGCAATGGCGCACCAGGAGCAGGAAAATTCGTCGGAAACATGCTGGCAGCTCTCCGAATATGGTTTCAACTTTACGGAGTAACTGAGCACATCTCATCAGATTCAGGAAGAGAATTTGACAATGCCACGATTCGAACAGAAATGAAGGACCTTGACGTAAAATGGCATTTCAGCACACAAGGGCACCCCAAAAGTAGAGGAGGAATAGAGCGGCTTCATGGCACATTGAGTGGCCATCTTCGAGTATATCAGGTCGACCAGGGACTGGAACCGGACGTGGCAATGCCTAAGGTGATTGCGGTATACAATCATTCCGTACATTCAGTTACAGGGTTTTCGCCATTTGAGATCCTCTTTGGGCTTCACGGACACCGACGGGACTATAAGGGCACGGCATCAAACGGAGAGGAAATACACAACAATCATGTTTCTCGAAGAAAGTTATGGGAAAAGGGCCGAGGAAGAATGGAAAAGGAAAAATCCAGGAGCGTAACTCGGGAAAATTTAAAGGTCACAGATAGGATGAAAGCAATTAAAATCGGGACGATTGTATACAGAAAGTTGGGGTCTAACAGGGGTAAAGAGATACAGCAATACGAGGGTCCATTCGAGGTGATAATTAGGGAACACAACATTGTAACAATAGAAAGTATCAGAGAACCCAAAAAGAGGAGAACTGTTCATATTGAAGAATTAAAACTTCCGGTAATGACAATATAAAAACTGAAGTTTTCTCTTTCCAGATTGTATTACAGAAAATTTTTTTATTTATTCTATTTATTGTTGTTTTAAGGTTTTTATTGATTTTTGTAGATATTGTATTTTTGATTCTATATTTTTGATTTTTGTAAATATTTTCTTTTTCATTCTCGCTTGCTTATACAGCATTTACTGTATGAAATTATTTTTTATTTTATTCTGAGGTTCATCTCAGCTGGGAACATCACCTAATGAAACTACAAACCGAGGTGTGCAGAGACTTCTATAGAAACCATGCAACAGCTATGATCTCTATAGACTGTACAAAGGCCTTCGATTCCGTGTCTCACGGCATTTTATGCCGTAAGCTCGGGGACCTCGACTGCCCAGAACAACTCTATAGCATTATAGTATCGTTTTTAAGCAACCGTACCCTACGGGTTTGTGAAAATCACTCCAGAACAATCTCAGCAATGTGCGGTGTTCCACAAGGGGCGGTACTGTCTCCTCTCTTCTTCTCCATATAGACTGCGGACATCGCGGGGCCTAACTACACCATTACCACAATAGCCGCTTTTGCAGACGACATCGCAATTTATAGCAGCAGCGCCAGCGCCAAACATGCCCTTAAGCGGGCGGAGAAAACATGCCAGAAGATAGTGAAAAAACTACACCATCTCAACATTCAGGTAAACCCGGCAAAAACAGAGTGCGTGGTGTTCGCACTACAGAAAACCAGACTACCTCGCACGCTCCAAATGGCAAACTCCGGATTAAGCCCTTCAAACTCTATAGTTTATATGGGCATTAAATTGGATCGCCACATAACACTGTCAGTTCATTGCTACATAAGACCAAACAAGTCCGTCTCAGATCATACCGGTTACACTACCTTTTATCATCACCAGTACTCTCACTAAGGCTCAAATTACAAATTTATAAAAGTATTTTGAGACCAGCACTTCTATATAGTGCTCCACTCTTCACCCATCTCAGAGAAGGGACACAGCGGCATCTACAACTCTTCCAAGATACAGTGTTACGGAAGATTGTGTGGCAGAAGATGAAGACAGATCATCTACACAAGTTCTTCGAACTACCCACTGTGCCCGAGTTCCAATGCAGGCACATAAAGTTTTTCGACTCCCTACAGCACCAAAGAAATCCACTGTTCAGGACCCTTACACCAGCCCCCTCCGGTGCGTTGGCAACGAACCTGTTAAAAACTCAGAAACGGCGTGCCAGCACACGAATTTAGGGAATAAGTTTTTTTCTTTTAGGTTTAGTTTAAAATTCAAAACTAATGTGTGCCCCAGCACATTATAAAATTCGAAGAACGCCCACTACAACAAAAAATACAATTCAAAAACTCCTTTAAATGTAGGCCACTACAGAAGAAGAAAATAGTGCAGGACCAGAATATATATTCATGCAAAAAACCTTAAATGAAATCCAGAAATAGGAGTTATGAAGAAAAAAAAAATATTCTGAGGTTTAAATTATGTATTTACCATTTATTTAAGAGAGCTTGTGAGGTTTTACTATTATATGTATATAGGATTTTTTTTTTATTTTCAATGTTATTATATTGTGTATTATTAGTTTACGAGATGATGGAGACAATCCAAGTACAGGTTAGAAAGCAGTTCCTATCCATGGTACTGAAGATTCAGTTGGCAAAAGAGCTGGGGAAGAAAGAGGCCGCTCGTTTGTGGAATGTGCTCAAGATCTCATGGATGCAAGCGAGGTGGAGTGAATGCAGCGTCCCAGGATTAATCCACCAACATAGCGGAGAAGAGAATATCTAGATAAACCCAAGGAAAAGATGGGATCCATTGAGAGAAGATCGAGAAATAACGACCGCTGAGAAAACTGCAAGTGCCATGGGTGTGGCATCGGGCAAAACCCGATGTTTCGAATGCAGGGCAGGACATATTGCCCGACAGTGTCCCTATATGTATCGGTGGAGGGAGCAAAATAAACCTGAACCGATGGAAGTCAATGCCCAGAGATTACGGAGAAGAATCTTTGGAATGGATCTGCGAGTGAAGCTACAGAATTGTCTGAGATCTCGGAGACAGAAACCAAGGGAGAAGACACTGGGCGAGAGGACGGCCAGCAATACAAGAGAAGAACATCTAGGCGAACAGGAGAGGGGGCTAGAACACGGGGAGAGTTCTGAGGAGTGTAGGCACAGAAGAGCGACCACACGTTGAAAAACCACCATGTGGGAGGAGTGCACGGCGGTTTGCCTATTATACTAGCGAACAGAGGAATAAGTTGCTTGCTGGGCACTGGCAGCTCTAACACGATAACCTGCCGAGAGGCCCTTGAGAGATTGAATGGCGGGGAGAGGGAACTACAGGTTAGAGTATCTAACTGTCAGTTGATCACTCTGGATGGACCCTGCAGTATTGAAGGGGAAGCAGAAATGAAATTAGACAAGTGAGGGCTAAGGGGAAGAATATAACAGTCCATGTAATGGGAAAAATGCCTCGAGATTACCAGATAATCATTGGTTGCGATCTTTTGGAAAAGGTGGATAAAAGATAGAAAATAGTGGAGGTCAGTAGAATATTAGAATTGGAGAGAAGAGGTACAACTGTCAGAAACTCATGGATGACGGTAAAGCGAGAGTGGGCATGATTAACCAGAGGGAGATTTGGAAAGAGGCAATATTGAACAAATTTGATGATATTTTTTTCAAAGAAGGGGAAGTACTAGGAGCTACAGGAAGAACGGTGCACGAAATCACATTGAAGCAGGTGAAGGAGAGGCGATACCCCCAGGCACTTGGAAAACACATCAGGGAAGAAATAGAAAGTTCACGGAAGCATGGGATAATTGTGGACAGCACTTCATCTTTTAACAGTCCGTTGTGGGCGGTACGGAAAAAGAATTCACCTGGTGAGAACGAAGAAAAGTACCGAGTTGTAATAGACTATCGCAAGCTCAATGAAAATACGATTGATGAGAGGTATCCTATTCCGAGGTTCGAGGACATTCTGGTTGGGCGGTACTAAAATTTTTAGCACATTAGACTTAAAGGTAGGGTACCATCAAATTAAAATGAACTCCAGGGACCAACATAAGACCGCATTCACATTTGAACGAGACCATTTTGTATTTACCAGAATACCATCTGGTCTCAAAAATGCCCCCGTTACATTTCAGAAGCTCATGGACAAATTCTTGAGATGATCGGATGAAGCAGTTTGTTAATTTTACATGGACGACTTGCTAGTGTTCAGTAGATCAGAAAAGGACCATGTGGATCATTTAAGGAGTGTGTTTCAGCGGATAAGAGAATTTAGACCCAAGCTATCCCGAGATAAGTCTATGATAGGGCAAGACCAGATTAATTTTTTGGGACATACTATCTCCAAGGAAGGTGTGAGACCAGACATTCAGAAGGTGTCGGCCCTACAAAGGATGGCAGTACCATCAGACATAAAAGGAATACGGCGATTGCTGCATTAAATTACTACAGAAGGTTTGTTCCGGACATTGCGGAGAATCTTGTGCTCCTCAAAAATTTGTTGAAGAAAGGGTACACGTTAGTAATGACGCTAAACATAACGTCCGAAAATGCATTGAGCAGCTACAACGGGAACCAGTTCTTGCTTTCCCTGATTTCGAAAAAACATTTACGCTCACAACTGATCCAAGTGAGTAAGCTCACGGGGCGGTGGTGGAACAGGAGACTGAAGGAGAGCGTCCTGTAGCATACGCTAATCGGCGTCTTACAGAAGCATAAGCCCGATACAGCGCCTTAGAACGGGAACTTCTTGGGATTGTGTGGGCAGTAGAACATTTCCACCCCTATTTGTTCGGAAGGCGTTTTAGGGTCCACACTGACCATAGACCATTACAGTGGGTAGGAAAGTTAAAAGAGTCTACCACGCGTATCAGCAGATGGAAGGAAATCCTAAGTCAATATAATATGGACATCTTATATAAGCCAGGTAAAGACAATGTGGTTGCAGACTGGCTCTCCAGAGCAATAATGGTCAACGCAATCGAAGATAATCATAGAGAATCATCTAGGATTGTGAGACAGTTCATGAGAGAGTGGACCCTGGAAGAGGAACAACAACCTGGCACACAAGAATCGGGATATCACCGGGGAACGACAAACAATAGAGGACTAAAGGCATTTACAGGCATTGGGCCGTTGATACTTCTGGTGGGGTATGAAGCGCACTACAAGAAACCTTTGGTAGCTCTGACGTATGCCTGAGTGCGAAATACGATAGACAACCGCCACAATCGACACAGGAAGAGGCTCCCACTGCAGAAGAACCGCTCAATGATCTTCAGGCAGATTCGTTCACATGGAAGGGATACACGTGGGTCACAGTGGTCGACGTATTTAGTAAATTGGCAATGGAATACCCAGTGAAAGAGAGGTTGGCAGAAGCAGTATTAAGAGCCCTACGAACATGGTTCCAATTTTACGGCGTACCAGATAGAATCTCATCAGGCAGTGGAAGGGAGTTTGACAATGCAGGCGTCAGAGAAGAAATGAAAGTCTTGGAGATAGTGTGGCACATTAACACCCCGGGACATCTAAAGAGCCGAGGAGGGATTGAAAGACTCCACAGCACTCTCAGTGACGATCTGCGGGTGTATCAGTTGGAAAAGGGGCTAGAGCCAGATGAAATGATGGAACGAGCAATCGTGGCATACAATCATTCCATACACTCGGTCTCCGGGTTTTCCCCATTCGAGATTGTTTTAGGGCTGCAGGGACGTCGTTGGAATTATCGAGATACAGCGATGGAGGAGAGCAATATCACCGTTAATTGTATGGCACAGAGAAAGATGTGGGCAAAAGTAAGGAACAAAATTGAGAAGGAGAAACGCAGAAGAGTGGCACGACACAACATCAGTGTCCGTGATTTGATGGGCCAGCTTAAAATCGGGACGGTGGTATACCGGAAAGTTTGAACTAATAGGGGGAAAGAGCTGCAGAGGTATGGAAACCCATTCCGAGTGGTCACCATTAGAGAGCATAACGATGTCACCATAGTGTAAAAGAACCAAGAAAGCGTAGAACGGTTCATATAAAACAGTAAAAGCTTCCTGCAAAGGTGTGATAACTGTGTGGAGATCCCTCACCTTCCTTCCGATGGGTAATATGGTAAAATTAGTTTTTTTTTAATTTATTTTTTTCTGTTTATTTTAGGGATCTAATAACAGTTGTGTTCATCAATGAAAATGTAGATTCCTCTGAAATTGTATTTTTTTTTTCTTTTCCATACTTACCTCCGTACATTGAGTGCTGTTTTTTGCTTGGTTTTTTTTCATCATTTTTACATTGTATTTCTATAAATCACTTTTATTGTATTGTAATTTATTTGTATATAATTTTTTTTCTATTGTACATAATTGAGTTTACGAGGATTGTTCGTAAACTGGCGGGGGGAGTTACAGCCAGGTGTAACTCCAATATCAGCTGATCGAATAGATCAGCTGATTTGAATTTCTATATACAGCTGAACTGGATTCAATGAACTTCAGTCTTTGAGTATCAACCGAGTCGGTCATTTTTCTCTCCCCTTTCTCTTTTTTAGACTTGGCGTTCTCAAACCTTTAACTTATATATACATATATATGACAAAACAAATGACCACTATACTCAACACGGTTTTAATAATAATTGTGTAGGTATTACTTCATAGAAGCCATATCTGAAGAAAAAAAAACTATGATTTTACATGCTGAAATTTACAGTAGATGATACAGTACAACCTTGTTGGACAATGCCGAGGTAAGGTCTGCAAACATTATCCAAGAAGACGACGATTATGACCGTCATGTTGTCAGTGCCAAACGATTCTGGTGTTGGGTACTCTTTGCGCAGGCATTTTTGTAGTAGTTGCTGACAGATTACATCAACTGTGATATTGTTGCTTATTTTTGTTTTGACGAAAGAGCAGACCTCTTCATTTGTCATAGTATCCCAAATCCCATCACATGCTAAAACAAGAAACTCCCAGTTTTTTGTTATTAGGAATTCCATCACATCGGGCATGGAAATGACGGCTTGTTCACTCAAAGTCTTGCGATTATTTTTTTTATACTTGAAATCACCGAAGGCTCGGGACAGTGCCAGATCGCCATTGATCCGCCCATATTCGATAAAACAACCGGCCTGAAATATTCTAATTTTTTCTTTTTGAAGCAACGGCTTGTGATCGCAGGACAACGGGATAGCCTCACCACTCACGTAGGCTACTGCCCGGGAATCACCGAGATTCGCGCAGAATAGGGACCTGTTTCTGATGAGTACAACCACTGCAGTACTGCCCCCTTGCAGTTTGTTGTACACAGAATCGTTCATGAGGAGGTTATCAAGGCGCATGAAGGCACTTGACAACGCATTCTTTATAGCCCCTTCCTTAAAAGCCGGATCGCTGACGATGTAATAATAAATATTCTTGCTCACAAAGTCTGAAATGACCCCTCCTCCGTGACCGTCAAAGACGCCAAACAGAGAGGTAAAGGGCTCCTGCGGCAATGTCACTATGATCGTGCAGGAATCTTCCATAGTAGGCCGCCATCCTTGCATTGATCCACAACCAGTCATGAAGTCATTGGTGAGAGCATAGAAATTCTTCATTGCAGTATTCGGTGTGCCAAGTAATCCATATTCCATCCTCGATTAACCGTGGTCTTTAATCACCATTTATTAATATCATGTATTTATTTATCAATATCAATAAATAATAATTTTTAGTATATAACTATTCATTTAAAATGTTTTCTTTAAACATGTGTTTTATTTTACTTAATCCCTCAATTTATTTCTAGAACTGTTTTACACAGTCGGTTCGAACCTAATAAATTGCTCACTTAAAGGAGATAGAATACAGCTCCCCGTCGTTTTCAGGCCCATTATTGAATGCAAGATGAGAAGTACAACAAATTTGGCATATATTTAATTTGCTGGTGTTGAAGATATTCAAGATACGTAGGTGAAAATGATAATGATACCTAGCCTCTAAAAATGCTCTGATAGACATTTCAGTGATAAATAATCACACTCTTCAGGTCCGGTTCTATCGAAAATCTTCCACAGCTCCATGTTGTCCATGAACGATGGACATTCCTTTCCTGAAATACAAAAATAGTGCCGATATTCCAGAACCACCTGGAACCTGTGACGAATGAGTTTGTATAGGGCTGGCAACACTGAGTACTCTGGCAACACTGTGTGCTGGAGAACCTGTCCAGTGTGGTTATCGAAGAGAACGGTCAAAGTCATGTAAATTATTATTGTGTATCGCCATTATATTATGTTATATCAATATATGTTCATGAAGATTGTACAGAGTTGTTATTTATATACAAACTACCAATAAACCCACATTGGTGACCCCGATGACCACAGTGTGTGTTTGTGGAACGTTTGTTTATCATCATTTTACGTAAGTCTTTATTTTAACTATTTGAGTTTATAATCTATAAGTTTATAATCTATAAGTTTTTATTTAACTAATGATGAAGAAAAATCAAAGGGTAGTCTTTCATAGATGCCAGCTCAATATATTTCTGGGCCTTCAAATAGTAATCCTACAACTACACATTTTGTAGATCGTGTTAGTGTAAAAACCGTCCAGAAAGGTGGGGACGGATAAGCCAGAAATATGGTTTTACCAAGTAGAAGCTCAGTTTCAACTGTCTGGTGTAACTGCCGAAACCACCAAATTTAATTACTTAGTAGTATCTCAATTAGGTCTTAAAGTGGTAGAAAATATATGGAATATTGCTTCATCTGAAGACTCTAATAAATATGCATTAGCCAAAAATAAATATTTACAATAAATATTTAAAGAAAGTGAAGAAAAACAATTAAAAAAATTATTAAGTGAAATTGAATTAGGTACTCTTTAACCCAGTCAACTTTTGTTAAAAATGAAAGCCCTGTCTGGCTCCGACATTAGTGAAAAATTGCTAAAAACATTTTGGTTGGATAAATTACCACCACAAATTGGAGGAATACTTTCAATCTCTGATGGAAATTTAAATAAATTATCTGAGATTGGAGATAGAATCTGGGAAATGTCGAGTACACCTGCTCAAGTTAATGCGATATCACAGCCATCTGATACCTCAATTATTAAAGAGCTTTGTGACCGAATATCAGCCCTAGAAACAGAAATAAAAAACATCGTTCAAGATCAAGATCTCGTTCTAGATCTAGTTCTCGATTTAACTCTAGCGGAAAATATAGCTATGGCCACTTCCGTTTTGGTAAAAAAGGTAAACCAGAAAAATACAATGAATCTTGTCATTGAAACAAAAAAAGTAAAAATTGACTGTGTCCGCGTTGATTGACACAATTTCTGTCGAAGATACAGTCAGTTCTTTAATATCTACTAATTCATTTACAGATTTGATAACAAAATTTCCAGATCTTACCAAACCCAATTTGATGTCTACGCATTCAGCCCATAACGTTGAGCACTATATCAATACGTCTAGTGGACCTCCAGTTTACTGCAAACCACGTCGACTAGATCCTCTACTACTACTAGAATTGCGGCGGAACAAATGTCTGATACTGAATTACACAATCTTCGTCATGATTCATCAACCACACTAAAATTTCAACAATTTAACACTCCTGAAGGCAATTTACTTTGGTGTGACACTTCAAAAAATATTCGACCTTACATACCAAAAAGATTTCCGAATATTTCAGCATTATCATAACCTAGCACATCCAGGTATAAGAAGAACCTTAAATTTAATATCACCTAAGTTTGTTTGGATTAATATCAACAACGACATTAAAACTTGGACCAGGTCATGTCCAATTGCGAAGTGACCTAGCATACTAAGGCACCTTTACATCGTTTTCCCAACGACACAAAACAATTTTCAACAATTCATATAGACCTTGTCAAATCACTCCCAACATCCCAGGAATGTAGATACTTTTTAACATGCATCGATCGCTACAGCAACTAGATGGAAGTACTACCACAGCGTTATCAAACTGCTGAAGAAGTAGCTCAGAGTTTTTTTTGCAGGATGGATTGCTCGATTTGGGAACTCAGTTTCGTTCTGAGATTCACGGAATTAGCAAAGCTTTGTTGATCTCAGCTTGTTCGTACCGTAATAGTGCCGATATTCCAGAACCAGCTGGAACCTGTGACGAATGAATTTGTAGGGGGCTGTCCACACCGTGTGCTGGAAAACCTGCCCAGAATGGTTATCGAAGAGAACGGTCATGTAAATTATTATTGTGTATCGCCATTATATTATGTTATATAAATATATGTTCATAAAGATTGTACAGAGTTGTTATTTATATACAAACTACCAACAAACCTACAAGTTCTTACCAAAATCAAAAATGAAAAAGTAGCAGGTCGAATAATGGTCAGTTGATAGTGAAAGGGCAGTGTGTCATGCCCTTTCTTTAAGTTTTTGCAAGCAGATGAGAAAGACTGGACGAATAGGAAAACTGTTATAACCAATTTTATATCATTATATACTTATTATGATCCAAAGTAAAATTTCCATAAAGTATTATAATAAATGTATTTTTATTATGACAACTAACTAAGTGAATAACAAACCTTATGTAAGGAATAAACCTTTTTAGGAACTGAAAGTAAGGTTTTATTAAACTCATAATTGAACTAACACAAATAAAGTTACAAAGGGTATATGGTAATACTAATGTCAAAAGAAGTAAGATAAATAAAAGCAAATAAGGAGGATGAAGCCATGGCAAGTTCTGAGGTGGTTGAGTATAGTTTTAATTTGTATTTTGAAAGAAATATATCTCTCTGAACTCCACGTATCGATGAGTCCTGATATCCATCCATTTTCACTTTTATGATAGTTTTGGAAAGACTAGAAGAGGCAGCAGATGAGATTGTGGCTCAATTTAGTTTAGGGTCACTATTTTCAATTGTAGAATGAGATTTGGTAGGAATGCAAGCAACTGTTAGCCATTGGCTGGTCAGGTGCTTCAGTTTAGAAGACCTGCAGACCTTTCTCTCTACATAATTTGTAGAGCTGGAAAAGACACACGTGGGTACCGACTACGTCCACAAAAGAAGCATTTCGAATTTGTGGCAGCAGTTAATGTCTGAGGGTTCAACTGATTAGACTCTCCAGAAGACTGCTCGATGAATGACTGATTTGTAATATAACGCTCAGAAAATGATTGAGCTGATTCTAATGACTGAGCTTTAGCAAATGCCTCATCAAGACTTAGAGTAAAATTTTCTAAAAGTCGTTGCCGAATATTACTTGACGCTAGTCCATTAATAAATGCGTCTCTGATGTATTCAGCTCTATAAACCTCAGCTGTCACAGGTTTGGACCCACAAGCTGAACAAAGAATTTGTAAGAATTGATCAACATTTGCGCCTGGTTATATATATCTACTCATTAATTTATCCCTAGAATATAATTCATTTTTAGGTTTAATGTGGAGTGAATTTAATTTGGTAACAGCAGCCTCGTATAGTGTACATCCACTGCTGACCAACATGATTGTATAATAGTAATAAGTTATCTGCTTCAGAAGCCTTGATAGAATTAGCGAAGACTTCTAATGTTTTCTTCCAGTGATTCCATTGAGAGGTGCTTGTTCCAACTGTGTGACCCACTTCAAATCTTTCAGGCTCAAAATATTTCTCCATTGTATTATATTAACAATTGCACTTATGTGTTTAATATATTGTAATAAATAAACCTTTTTAGAAACTGAAAGGAAGGCTTTATTAAACCTATAATTAAACTAAAACAAAAGTTAACACAAATAAAGTTAAATAGAGCAGATCAAAACATATGGTAATACTAATGACAAAAGAAGTAAGATATTTATCCATAAGTATTTTATTTAAAAACATATGGTAATATTAGGTATTAAGGAATTAAGACATTTCATCACACCTGATAATTTTTACAATGATCCTCAGATTCCTTGGAAATTTATTAAAGACATGATTAGATAAGGTGTTGTGTTATAAAACAATGAATATGAGAAAATTTGATTTTTAAATTTATTTTTCCTAATTTGGCCAACAAAAAAAAATAATAACAATAGCATAGCATTAGGGTATAATAAACATAGAGGAGCTTTAGGATTGTACTTAATATTATCTAACCAATACCAGCTAGAGTTCAGCAAATAACAGTCGTAGTGTAAAACATTTTTGATGTGTGTACTCAGTTTTACTCAGCATTCCTCTAATTCGAAAACGGTTTTCAGATTTTACCCAAATGTTTAGGAAAATTAGGGATTGGTGTTTTTCGTGATCTTCTATAAATTTCATCACACTAAAAATATTTTTCCTTACACCCATGTTTCAAACATGGTTCCCTCCGTATAATAAGAGGGTAAGTCAATACTTATCCACAATTTAGTTATATTTTTGTTTATGTTGGTAGCACTGTCGTTTTAGGTTGATGATGCATGCTTTGTTTATTTGTTGTTATGTCTAAGTAAGTTTCAGGCTGCTAGGTTAGTTTCGTTATCGCTGTCGTGCTGTTAATTATGGCTGCTCCGTTTTCTATTTGCACCAAAGAAGAGCAACATAGAGTGATCTGTGAGTTTTTTGTAGTTAGAAGGCGTATTAGGGGCCGAAATTCATCGAAGACTATCGGTACAGTACGGGACAGTGTTTTGCTACAACGGAGTGTCTACGAATGGATTGAAAAATTCAAAAATGGTCGCACAAGTTTTACGCACGATGAAGGAGCAGGACGAGCGTTTACCGCCACAAATGAATAAAACATTGAGCGTTCATGAATGAGCACGTGAAATGGTGCTCTTAGACAGACAAGTAACTATTGACAAAGTGACACATCGTCTGCTGATTAGTCACGGTTTTGCCTCAACTTCATCCAAATCAATTAAATCATGGAATGTAAATCATCCACGACAGACTTGGGTTTCATAAAGTTTGTGCAGGATGGGTCCCAAAACTCACAGAGTTGCATAAACAAACGCACTTGGACACCTACCGAAAACATTTGGATCGTTACGGTAACGAACGGAGCAATCTATTAGACAGGATTATTACTGCTGACGAAACTGGATACTGCTGGATCCATCACTACGAGTCGAAGAGTAAACGACAGAGTATGGATTGGAAACATCCAAATTCGCCGTGTAAGAAAAAAAAGACTCACCGTCCGCAGGAAAACTGATACATACGATTTTTTGGGACTCACAAGGTCCAGTACTGGAACATTATGAGGAAAGGGGCACATCAATAAACAGTGTACGTTGCAGTGAGATGCTTACAAGCCTGCAATTCGAAGCAAACGCCGAGGACTGCTGAAACACTCCAGAAAATCAATTTTGAAGTACTGCCTCATCTTCCATATATCCTTCTGGCTATCACTTGTTTGGTTTACTCAAAAAGGTATTAAGGGGGCGTCGATTTACCTCGGACGAAGGAATGAAAGAAGCGGTGCATTCCTGGCTCGCAGCTCAACCGGAAATCTTTTATGAGGGCATCATGAAGTACGTAGCAGACGTTTTCAAAATGCTATGGAGAATAATATCTCATTTCTATTAAGATAATAGGAAATTATATTTATTTATATATCTTTATACAGCTGATTGATGTTTTATTGGTGAAACTGTTTAAAAATATTCCTAGGATATGTTGGGTCTTTATTCTGATATATATATATATAAAAGTTATAATCAGGATATAGGTATTATGACTCTTAATACCTAAACTCCCCATGTCAACAAGCCATAATGTATATATATAGGATTAGAGAGTGGAATAAAGCAGTATCTGAGTTGAGCTTGCGTGTCTCATTTCGTGCCCCTATTTTCCTTTTTTTTAACTCTTCAGTTCTGACCCATCATAACTGGTGCCGAAACCCGGGAGGTTCAGACCGTGTAATACGAATTCAGTAACGGAAGTGTTTTTCTCTCTCTTTCTTGGCTTTTAGCTGGGAAGATTGGAATTTTATGGAAAATATTTTGAGAGCAGCGGTTCTGACTGTACCCGAAAATACTCAGGAAGCGACAATGGTGGAATCACAAGAGCAGGGACTTCCATCACTATCGACAACGACTTTGGCGTCAGCACATGCGACTACCCTGGAATGGATTAAGGTTCGCACCGGGACAGCGCAGGAATTGAGGAATGCTGTCACAGATTTAGAGAAATTCACCGGGGAGGTTGGTGAGTTGAATCATTTCATAAAAGGCGGAGATCACCTGATAGCAAGAATAGCGGCAAAAGAAGGGGAAAACCTGCTGAGCGGGGCAGATACGATGTCGTTGAGGGCGGCAGTGATTTACCGGATAAAAAGAAACATCATATCCAGGCCGACCAGGAAACGCCCTGGAGCCTGGTGAAGGAGATATTGAAAAAGTCGTTTGGCGGGGGCAGATGGACACCTGAAGAGGACATTTTCCGGATGTTCCGGGGAGACAAAGAGAAGAAGGCGAGACAAAGCAACGGGCAGTTTGCTGGAGTCCTCCTCGTCCGTTTGAATCAAATTACGGACAAGATGAGGGAGACGAGGAGCATAGCGGAGGTGCAAGGGATTATGGGATTATGGGGGGACCAAACCACGGCAGCAAGCCGAAGAGTAGCTTGAGGAGAGAGGACCGGAGATGCCATGGCTGTGGCAGGACCGGGCACCTGGTAGCACAGTGCCCTCGTACAAAATGCTATGAGTGTGGGGACGAAGGGCATATAGCGAGGCATTGTCCATATATATTTAGGAGGAACACGAACCAGGGCGAACCAATGGAGGTGAACGCCCAGAGAGTAGGGAGAAGAAGAATCTCTAGAAGACCATATGAATCGGAGACACAGTCGGCTGAAACATCTGCGACATCGGAGACAGAGTTGGAGGGGGTGAAAAAGGTTTCAAAAAGGTAAGAAGAGGAGTGAGGCGAGCGGAAGACGAAGGTAGAGGACAGGAAGAAATCTGAGGTGTGTGCCAGGGGAGAGGCGTCCGCATGTTGGTGAGTTGCAGCGTTACAGGGAAGCGTGGCGGTCTGCCTATCATTTGCGTGGGAGGAGTGCCGTGTCTCATCGATATAGGGAGGTCACATACCATCTTGCGCAGTGGAGTGTTGGAGAAGCTGAGTGGAGGAGAGGAGACACCCCAGGTAAAGGTATGTAAGTGTAAATTAATCACCCTGGGTGGGCCCTGTAGCATCGAAGGGGAGGCAAGTATGGGGTTGAGTCGGTGGGGAGTAGCGGATTCCATTATGGTCCATGTGGTCAAGAGCATGCCTCGGGGATATAATGCGATTATAGGGTGCGATTTGTTGGCTAAAGTGGGCGCGAGAGTCAAGAGTACTGCAAGTCGATGGGATATCATAATAGGGGGATACCCGTTTCTGTGCCGGGGATTAGGAAAGGATGATAGTGTACGGATGGGGGCAATCAGTAGCGAAGGAAGTTGGAGACCGTGTATTATACGGGAGTTCGAAGACATATTCTTAAAAAAGGGGGAGGTGTTATCGGCAACGGGGGAGACAGTGCATGAGATAGAATTGAAGCGCGTAAAGGTAACCTACGTAAAGGAGCGCCGATACCCTCAAGCGCTGCGCGAACATATACGGGAGGAGATTGAGAATCTAAAGAGGCAAGGTATCATTGTTAATAGCACTTCACCCTACAATAGTTCCCTATGGGCCGTGAAAAAGAAAGCTGTGGTGGGGGAGAAAACGGAGAAGTACCGCGTTGTCATCGATTAACGAAAGTTAAATGAGAATACGGTAGATGAGCGGTACCCTATTCCCCGGCTGGAAGACATACTGGATACGTTAGGGGGGCTACGATATTTAGTACGCTTGACCTCAAGGCCGGATATCATCAAATAAAGATGCATCCAAAAGACCAATCGAAAACGGCGTTCACTTTCGAACGTGGTCACTACGAGTTTACGAGAATGCCGTTCGGACTGAAGAACGCTCCCATTACCTTCCAGAGACAAATGGACGAGTTTCTCAGAGGTATAGATGAATCCATGTGTCAGGTGTACATGGACGATTTATTAGTCTTTAGCAAATCGGACATGAGCACAAAGTACATCTGGCGACAGTATTCAAAAAGATTCGGCAGTTCAGGCTCAAATAGTCACTTGAAAAATCATCGTTGGGGCAGAAGGAGATCAGCTTCCTGGGACATAGCATCTCGAAAGAGGGCGTCAAACCCGACATTCACAAAGTAGAGGCACTGCAACGAATGGCAGTCCCCAGAGATGTAAAAGGGAGCAGGCGGTTGCTGGTGGCTCTAAACTATTATCGACGTTTCGTACCGGAGATGGCGGAGCAATTGGTCCCTCTGAACAACCTCCTAAAAAAGGGTAGCCGAATAGTGGTAACGCCGGCCATGGAAAATAACTTTAACGGTGTGTGGAGTGTTTGCAGCGAGAACCGGTACTGGCGTTCCCAGATTTTAGTAGACAGTTTACGATCACTACGGATGCGAGTGAATACGCGTTGGGGGCGGTGCTTTCGCATGAGAGTGAGCAGGGAGAACGCCCGGTGGCATACGGTAGTAGAAAGCTGACGGATGCAGAATCGCGGTACAGTGCTCTAGAACGAGAATTGTTGAGGATTGTGTGGGCTGTGGAGCACTTCCGACAGTACGTGTTTGGGAGGCGAGTTAGGATCCATACGGACCATCGGCCTCTTCAGTGGGTCGGGAAACTGAAGGAATCTTCCGCGCGCATCACGCGATGGAAGGAGCTTCTAGGTCAATTTAATATGGAGATTATTTACAAACCGGGGAAGGAGAATGTAGTGGCAGATTGGTTGTCGTGGGCAATAATCGTAAATGCGGTCGAGGAGGAACAGGGAGAACCGAGCGAGGATGTCCAACAATTCCTACGGGAATGGACCCCTGGGGAAGAGGAGACTTTAAATACACAGCCGCAGGAGGAAGGAATTCCGTCGTCACGTGATGATTGCTCTACGGGAGATAGACCGTCCGAGATAGAGGAAGTGGACGAGATTGTGAATGACAAAAGGCTACAGATAATATGGAAAACGAGGACTTCCGGCCTTATGAAGGTGGAATACACCAAGTATAGGCAAACCTCGATTAACACCATATGGTCACAACCAGGGGCGAGAGAGGATCAGATATGTCGGGCGCTAATGGATGCATCGAAGGCTGGAAAAACGCATTATCACTACGTAGGGAATGAGGTCATATGGGAGAAGATTAAAAGGCTGTGGAGACTCGAACAAGTAGGGATCGATAGGACGTTTATCCGCTGCACGATGATGGTGGAGACTGTGCGAGACGAAGAACGGCAAAAGGAAGTTACTCTAGCTCACCATCAAGGAAAGATAATCATCGCGGTGTGAGCGGGACCTTACAAGCACTCAAGCGTCGCTATTTTGGTAGGGAATAAAGAAGACGGCCCAGGAGGTTATAGGAGGTTGTGATATATGCCTTAGTATACCGCCACCCACCGAAGGCAGTGCAAGAAGAAACATCGATTGCATTGGAACCACTAAGTGACATCCAAATCGACTCGTTCATGGAACATGGAAAGGGTTCAAGTGGATAACCGTAATTGACAGCGGAGGCAGTAATGGTCGCGTTGAGAACATGGTTCCAATTTTATGGGGTCCCAAGCCGAATTTCCTCCGACGGGGGTCGGGAATTCGACAATGCCACAATTAGGGGAGAGATGAAGACTTTAGAGGTAGATTGGCATATTAACACCCCCAGGCCATCCTAAAAGTAGAGGGTGTATAGAACGACTGCATAGTACTCTAAGTGACCATTTGCGGGTATATCATGCGGATAAAGGACTGGAGCCGGATGAGGCAAAGGTAAGGGCGGTAGCCGCGTATAACCACTCCCTCCATACCACTACGGGATTTTCACCTTTCGAAGTTCTCTTTGGTTTGCAAGGGAGACGTAGGAACTTTATGGACACGGCGGAGGCGGATGGGGAAATTGTAAACCATGGGATGATAATGCGAAAGTTGTGGGAAAAAGCGAATTGGGACTGTCGTGTACCGCCGGTTAGTTTCCAATAGGAGCAAGGAATCTCGGCACTATGAGGGGCTATTCCGGGTGATCACAATTCGGGAACATAACGTGGTAACAATCGAGAGCATACAAGAACCAAGGAAGAGGCGGACGGTTCATGTCGAACAATTAATGTTCCCAGCGATAACATCTCAGGAAATACCTGGAGTGCCTCCTCACTAAACTCATTTATACATATTTTCAGTTTTTTGTTTTTGTCTTATGTTTCACAATATTGGAGTGTAAATAAGAAAAAGTATTAGTGAAGACAAATGTAAGTTGGCCTAATGTGTATATAGGAAAAATGTGTAAATAGAAAAGTGTTACGTTAAGTTTTTGTAAAAATGTGTCTCTATTTTTTTTTTGTTTTGGTTTTGTTGTTTCTGTTTGCTTCTTAGTAACCCACATGTATAGCAGAATATTGTTTTTGTTACTTTTATTTTATTTTTGGAGTTTACGAAGAATTGTTCGTAAACTGGCAGGGGGGAGTTATAATCAGGGTATAAGTATTATGACTCTTAATACCTAAACTCCCCATGTCAACAAGCCAGAATGTATATATATAGAATTAGAGAGTGGAATAAAGCAGTATCTGAGTTGAGCTTGCGTGTCTCATTTCGTACCCCTATTTTCCTTTTTTTTAACTCTTCAGTTCTGACCCATCATAACATATATATATATATAATGTTTATTTATATTCATTATTATTGTCTTCATAAAGTGGAATATTATTGAATACAAATTGAGCAGTTCCGTTTCAAAAGATTTTGTATCTAATTTAAGAGGATGAAAAAAAATGTTTGTAGGTGAATAAACATTATTATATTTATAAGTCAAAGGATTGGCTATTTATATTAGGATCAAATTTTCCACTATCAGGAGGAAAGTTTTCAATATTCTGGCGGAGCCATTCCTTAGATTTTTGACGAAGAAAACTATTCAAGTCCAATATTCATGTCATCAAAATCACTTTCAAACTCGTGTGTTCGACGCTTGAAGTAAACGCACCCGCCTCAAATTAAGCTATAATAAACCAAATTTTACATTTAACTTTATATTATAACAAATATATTAGTGATTTCTTATAGATTATATAACACAATGTAATTCAAGAATTCAATTAAAACTCAGCAGATTTCTGCAAAGCAACTGAAATAAGTTGTGCCATTGAAAATGTTTCAAAAACAGTTATGGAATCAATCACCAAGAAAAAATAAACCGCGATCAATTTACTATTTATTAATTTTAATTAGTATTTTTATTTTAAAGAGTTACAAAAGGATTAGTGAAATAGCGTAAGTCGAACTGATGGAACGGAAAAATACTGATTATAAAATTACCTTGTCTTTACAGACGTACTTTAAGGAACTGGCGCGTGGTTCGATTCCCTGGTAACGCCTAAGTCTGGTATTTTTCAAGAAAACAAGAATGATGACGGTCATGTTATCCGTGCCGATATACCTCGCGCTTGGATTCTCTTTGCAGAGGCACTCATCCAAGAGCTGCTCGCAGATCAGGTCCGGCTTAATGTTTCTCTCGATTCTCATTCTGATGAATCTGCAAACTTGCTCATTCGTCATCACGTCCCAGACCCCGTCACAGGCTAATACTACGAATTCCCATTCCTGTGTTATCGTTTTTTTTACTACCTCTGGTTGCGATATGACCGCCTGTTCCGAAACTGATTTATTTTTGTTTTTCTTATACGAGAAATCCCCGAATGCTCGCGAAAGCGCCAAATCTCCGTTCACTCGATCAAAGTTTATGAAACAACCAGCTTCTAAAATCCTCTGCCTTTCGATTGGAAGCATCGGTTTGTGATCAGTAGACAAAGGAACAACCTCATTATTGGCGAATGCGATGGCCCTCGAGTCTCCAACGTTGGCGCAGTAGATTGTGTCGTCTTTTATAACGACAACTACCGCAGTGCTACCCGCTTCTGTTTTTCCAAATAAGATATCCTTCATTAAATAGCTGTCGAGTCGCATAAATGCATTTTCTATCCCAGTTTTCACATTGCCATTCAGATAAGCTGGATCCGTTATTATATAGTTAAAAATGTTCTTGCTCAAGAAATCTGCAATGACATGCCCCCCATGGCCATCGAACACTCCAAGAAAAGAAGTCTGAGGGTCTGTTGGCATTGTGACTGCTATGGCGAAAGCATCTTCCATTGACTTCCGCCATCCTTGCATTGAACCAGCTCCAACGATGTAATCATTTGTTATTCCAAAATAGGTTTCTTTTTCAGTGATTGGCTCATCAAAAAATATCTTTGTGAACTTTAAAGAACTCATTCCACTCAAAGAGTCCTATACCCAACATTTCCAAGCCACGTACTGGAAATTTTGATTAGGTTATCATTTTCAATATACAACATAATATACTTATTTGAAGTTTAAAATCAACATCTGTTTCATTGCTCTGTACAATGTTATCCTACCATAGTAGGATACCATAGATAGAAATACCATAGTATTTCTTTTGAATCGGCTGAAAAAGAGTATGTTACTACTCTTCATTTATTCTTTTGGGATTCTTAACAAAATTTACAACCACTAAAATAATTATGAATGTTTATCATTTTACTCTCATTTTAGATCCGGTTTGTCACAAGTGAAATTAAATTTATAGAAGAACAATATTTTCTATATTTTGTACTTCCTAGTAGGTGCAAGATTCAGAATTTTATCATGTTCTTGAAAGTGTCTTCAGCTTACTAGAAGTAAGAAATATTTGGTGTCATAATATTTTTCGGTATTTTAATGCCCTTTGATCTTCATAAAATTATTTATAACTTATTACATTGATTACAGTACATTTAAATTGATTTCTGTATGTTTTCATTTAAAGGCTTGGCTAAACTTAATATTGGATGGATAAACCACATGTTGTATCTAAATTGTATACGTTGTTCGTCTGAAATATAAACATCGAAAAGGCATTGGAAAATACATGAATTCAAAAATAGCTATTTCTTTTTTCGATCTGTATATTTTGAAGGTCCAAGAGATCATTTTTTATAAAGAATCTTTCATGCATATTCTTTTAATACTACCAGCCTGTAGGTGTTATTTTATATAAACTTTATACTATTTCATTTACCGTATTCAGAAGTTGGAAGTGGATGTATAGTCTTAGTGACAGATTATAGGATCCCTACACTGGCAATATAAAACTAAAGTTGGATGTACTGTAGGAGTTAACCTCTCTGGTAGAAAACGACAGTCATACAGGATTGAACTTCGGGTGTGAAATGGTGGCTTAATAATTTGTCATAAAATTGTTATTTTATAATGTGATGTTAAAAAGGGTGGAAAATTCTGCCCTTCTCTTTCTCAATAATCCTTCCTCTTTAAATTTTAAATAGCTAGATTTCAGAATTCAACCAACTTACAGTTCTTGAGACATTAAAAAATACTATTAAAAGATAGTATGCTATCTTGCAAACAAGGTGGCATTAGATTAATTTCATCATTATTTTTTTTATGGTACAAAAATGTTGATTCTTTCTGATACATGTTTGTGTTTTTTACGAGGGACAGTGGAAATCTTCAAAATACACGGATAGGCCCGTACCTATCCGTTTGTGGGATCTTTACCCACTAAAACCACCGCCCTACACCTGTTCATTCCTCTCCACGGGACGACCGCTAGGCATTACTTCATGGAGGGAAATGGCTGAGTGCCGCCTCGCCTTCTCCGCATGGTTTTACGTTTCCATGCTACTAACGCCTTCTAGCCCTCTCTTCCTCTCTCAACCTCTTGAGGACTACTGTGGTGAATCTCTTCACTGCGTTCCAATGCTGGTCTGATAGTAGCATATAGCTCATCACGTTCTCTGGTGTGACGTGTCCTCCACACTCTCTCTCCAATTCACTTCTTTCTGCTGCAAAGCGAATGCAAGTGAAAAACAGGTGCTCCGCTGTTTCCTCGACATTCTGACATCCAGGGCATTCTGCGGTGTTGTCCAGTTTGAAGCGGTACTGGTAGGCTGTAAAGCATCCATGTCTGGTCAACAATTGGCTTATGTAAAAATCCACCTCACCATGCTGGTGACCATACCACTTGCCCACATCGGGTATTAACCTGTGAGTCCACCTCCCAGAATCTGCAGCCTCCCAACGCTACTGCCACTGGTCGGTGGTTATTTTTCGCTCTTCTTCTCTGGAAAAGTGCAAGTGTCGTCAAAAGTAGCAAGAAGCCTTCGGCTACTTTCTTTGGGACCTCCGAAATTTGGCATAAGGCCAACGTGACAAAAAGGATGCTACTTTAGCAGATTTGCCGCTGATATACTCCGTGTGAAGATCAAAGCGGAGACGTGCATCGATCATGACTCCTAGGTATTTTAAGCCAATGCCTGAAAAATAAAACAGAACTCTATCTTTAAAGTAGTCTGTGAGAACTCTCATAAGACAGGATGGCACCGCCATAGTCCGTAGGGCAACTATTATACAGGTCCATCTTGCAGTGTTAAAGGCATTCTTAACGTCTAGAGTGATGATTGCTGCATAACACTTAGCACCTCTCCTCCACCTTGCTCCTGCAATTGCTGTACGGGCCATCTCGACTACCAATCCAACAGCATCTATCGTGGATCGCTCTTTACGAAATCCGAATTGAGCTTGCGAGAGGCCATTAACTCCCTCCGTGAACTCTTGTAGCCTGAGGAAAAGGATCTTCTCGAATGCCTTACCCATAGTATCCAATAAGCAAATTGGACGATAGGTTGACGGGTCCTCCAGTCTTCCCTTACTCTTTGGAATAAGTACGAGGCGCTGTCTCTTCCAAGGTTTCGGGATTGAACCTTCACGAATACAAGAACTGAAGAGATCGATGAAAAGTTCTGGCCTTTTCCTGAGAGCCACCTTCAGGGCCACATTCGGAATTCCGTCCAATCCTGGTGCCTTGCCATGTTGTAGGTCCGAGGCTATGTCCTCTAATTCTTCCTGCGTGATTTGTGGAAAATCCATTATATATGTATTGTCTATACATTCAGTAGTATTCGCCTGTTCAGGGAATAGTGTTCTGACAATACTGTCTACAACATTCGATCTCATGGGGAGCTGCATCGTACCTTTACAAAGTTTCAAACGGGGTGTGTGTGTGTGTGTGTGAGGGGGGGTTTGTGCGCGTGCGTGCGTGTGTGTGTGTAATTTAATTATTTCATATTGTCATGAGGAGATGGTCAGGGATGGTTATTAATGATGCACAAATAAGTAGAACTTATTTATTTGTGCACAAAGTTGTTATCTCGTTTGGTTTTCAGTCCAAATGAATGCCTAAATTTCAAGTCGAATCGTCTACACGAATATATAAGTTTAAAAATTATATTTTTTATATTGGCCGAAGAGTTACCAAAATGCCTAAAATATAATTGATAATAAAAAATAAAGTATTCTTATATAGCGTTATTTTTTATTATATGGGTTTACTGATATCCTAAAAATATTTTTCTATAATCATTCAGATTGAAAATTAATACTCATTGTTTCTTTATCTTTTTTTAAAGAACATTGTATAATGGTCAAAGCCATCATCGCTATAAATATCCGTTATATAGGGGTTTCATTATATTTGAGCATATGAGTTTATGAAGAGCCCAACATAACCTAAGTGCTGGGGTCCCTACTGGATTAAATGAAAATGGTACCGATCGAAATTCGTAGACTATAAACTAATTTTGATAAAAATTTACAGGTCTATTAATTTTAATCTACTTAAAGAATCTAACAAATAAAAAAAAAATTATAAAGAAAAAATGATTCAAGGATCATTTTATTTTTCGAAACGTTGGCAGCATGGGTCTTTCCTTGTTTCTGGTGAGTGAATCCTTAATAGACATAGGATTCTAATAAAATTTACTTCTTTATATAATATGTATTAATATTAAAACAATAAAAATATTAACCAAATTAATTTTATCAATATTAAAAGCAAGAAGTGGCATTACGGCCAGTCGATTTTATCGAAAACGTTGGACTTTATTGATTTTCTCGAAAATAACTCAATTTTCAACATCTTAATTAAATTCGGCGTATCAATGAAAAAATAAGTGTTTTTAATACCAGATAGCTGTTATTATCATTTAAATAGTTTACCACGGGTTAAATACCCAATTTTTAAAAAATAGCCAAAGTAAGCATCCAGGCAACCATTCTTATAATGCCATCCCGGCAAAACAAGAAAATGAAATAGCCGGTATATGTATATATATATTTGTAAATGCCTTCTTCTTTGCTCCAGGAGGTAAGAAAAAAAAAAAAAAGCCAACGTAACTTCAATTTTATTTATTCAAAAAATAAATAAATAAGCATTTCTCATAGAATTATTCTGAAAAATAACCCACTCATTGTTAGTTAAGATTTTTCTCAAGAATAATTGAGAAATCCAACTGCATTACAGCATCATTAAAATGTTATATTCTTGTGGAAGCAAAATTTACATCCGTTATAACAACCTCGGGAAACCCTAAAAAACGAATTTTTGTAGAAACAGAAAAATAAAAAAAAAATTGTACATAATTTTCGCGTTTCTAAAACTAACGGTTTCTTCAACACAACTCCACCAATCAACACAAAACCTAGGGACGTATAGTGGTAAGTTGTGCGATGCGTGCACAGCACTATATTTTTATGTTCATAAATAAATCTTGTATATCCTGTATGTGAGGGTGTATAATATACAACAGACTTATATAGACACTTTTTGTTAAAATAAATTATTTTTAAAAGTAACCCCCTCGTTGTCAGCTAATGATTTGACTCCTTTAGATAAATAAAGTATTGTTGTTTTATCAACCCTAATTTAATTTGATATAGCATAATTCAGTAATGAAATTTATTCTTAATAATAAAATGGTATGGTTAAAATTAATTAAGGAAAGCATGTTCACACTTGGTATCCGAAATGTCTAGAATAATTTCCTTTAACTAATGTGACTAGACAAGTTCAAATATTGCTAGGGTTTGTAAATTTTAAGATACCTGAATGTGACAGACTGTTCTCGAAGACCTTTCAAGTTGCAAAGTAGTAACAAGTTTTATTGCTTCAAAAGTTCAATTCCAGGTATATACTGGCTAAGACAGGTAGTCTTATAAGAAACATTTTTAAATAATATTCGAATTCCATTATGTCTACATCTATCTTATCAATAAGACGTTCGTGTAAATTTTTACTATTAGTACTACATAGTAAAACTAATAGTAAGTAGTAGTGGAAAATTATATTTATATTATAAGTTCAAAAGATGAACATAAAATAAACTTTCACTAATGGTGATTGGTGAAAACTTGTAACTTCTTTTTACTATGTAAAATAATTGTTGAAAATTGGCGTGACAATTTCATTTGAGGTAAAAAGTATAGGAAATATATGAGTCAACTAAATTCAGACATAATAAAGGCATACTGGTATAAACAATTTGCTGAATTATTTAATAATTTTGAATATGGAACAGAAGATGAAATATCAAGATGGTCTGAAACTAATGAGTTCGCCATTTACGTTTCTTTGTGTACAAATATTTCTTTATTAAAATTGTTTAAGACCTGTAATTCAGATGAAGAATTAGCTTCTTTTAGGAGAAGCTTTTTTATTTTCCCTTCACCAAAATATTGTTCCAATTATGGATATTAAGACTACACACATAATCAATAGTTTTTATTAAAAAAAAAATTACTATTAAAAATGTCAATTTTTGTACTCAATTTAAAAAGTGATAAAAATACAACAGAATAAGATTGTGCCTCATGATGGCATGATAGACTAAACGACGGATATCTTGATAATAAATTAAAATTGAGATGAAATAATTCTGCCTATAATGATTAGTATATAAGTTGAGAAAAGAGTTGACTTTGAGTTCTCTATGCCTTATTTTTTATAAACTCAATGTCTTCGAGCAATCCAAGTAGATAAAAAATTGCACGATAAAAATACTAATGAACATGTCGATAACATCATAAAATATAAACATAAAAAGATATAGAAAAAATTGTTTTTGAAAAACGAAAAATGATTTTCATTTGCACTTAAAAAGACAAATAAATTGGTGATTAAGATATTTTTACACATTTAATTATAGAATTCATAATTCTCATGGAAACGTGTTTTGGAGCTTAAATTGAAGCTTTTGTTAGTGGCTTCCTAAAATAAAATAAATTTTTACCGGAAATCGGAAAGACAACCGTCCTAATCAATAGTCCTAAAACGATTTTTAAAATCGCGTTTCGTTCCCAAAGAGCTGATCTACAACACTGAGCTCTATCAACTACCAAACCAAATAAATTAACAATATAATTTTTAATTAAATTAAATTATTAATTTTAAATTAAACGATTAATTTACCTTATAAAATTCTTTTAATTCACAATATTGGATTGATTAACAATTGGTTCTAGTAAATTTAAATATTTTGCACTAAATCGAATAATTCTACCCCCTACCACTCAAGTCAGCAGAACCCTAATTGTATGGTGGGGGTAAAGGTACATAAAGGTACCAAAAAGGGCTCATGGTGTCCTGTAAAACCGCCTTCAGCGGACTATGTTTATTAATCTTATACTGCCGTAAGGCAAAAGAAGACAAATTGTATAATGTGTTATATATTATTTTGTACATATAATCCGTATTATATATATATTATATCAATAAAGAGGTTTAGAAAATAAAAAAAACCAAAAAAAAAAAACCCATGGTGTCAGATAGTCCTGTGCGTTGTACTTGTACCTGTTCCTATCCTGAAGATGAACTGTATCTATCCCCTTCAATATGAACGGAAAGGTATGTACCAACTGTTCCTACCTCTAGTTGAATTTTTGTGTGAAGTCGTTTTTAAGTCATGGGAAATGTAGATGTAGTTTTTCGTTCTATTTTTTTCCATTTTAACTGCTCTTTCCGACAATAATAATGAACTATGAAATTTTATATCTATTTTATTAATATCAATTGATCTTAAATACAGTTTACATAGCGCTGAAATCTTAATGTTCTTAAATGTTATTGTAATATCATTCTTCTTTACTAATACTATTTCTTCTTGATCGATTTCTGTTTACAGTTCGTGTTTTTTTTCTTTCTAAAAAAAAGTTAAAATATTCCAAAACTACAAAAAAATTCGGTCTGGAACAATAAAAACTTTTTTTAAAATAAGTCTCTAATATATATTTAAACATAATTGTCTTTGTTATTTTACAGATTGTGGCTCTGCTCATCGCCCTATTCATTGCAAGAACTGGAAGAGAAATAGTCAAAAGAACCAGCAATGACGTTCCTTTTTACCTTTACTCAGGATTTCAAAGAATTCGGTAAGTCTTCAATTTTTATCACCAGCAGTAAATTTAGATCCTAAACTGTATTTTCTAATATTAATCATCAAACTTATTCCTATAATGTATTTTTTTCTTCTTTTTTTTCTAGGCGCTACATGAACAATACCCCAGCAACTCCAACGGGACCGCTCAAATACCCAAATCCAAGAAATCGCCGCCAGAATCAGAGTTTTTTTTTTATAATTGTTATTATAATATATAATAACAATCTTATCCCCATTATTTTTATTATAAGATTTTAATGGGATATTTTCGCAATTGTATTTATTATATCTCTTATTTGTATTTTTTTATTATTTTAGAAAAGAATAAATTTATTTATTATAAATGTTAACATTTTTTTTATTCAAAGGAGAAAAAAATGCGAGTATAATAATAGACCTTTTCCGACTGCATTACAGCTTCGTTACAATGTTGTACTCTTGTGATAAGCAAAATTTTTATTCGTTATTAATTTTTTTGCAACAAAAAAATTATATATATCTTTTATGTTATATCTTATATTGATATTTTTTTATTATTTTATGAATGTATAAATTTTTTTTATTGATTTTTTATTTTTTCTCAAAATTTTCTCTTTTATCTCCTTTAAAGTGCCAATCATTTGACATCCAATCTTCCCCAGAGATATTAATAGAATTACAAAAATAACTAAAATATTTCATATTATTTCGTTTTTTTTTTTGTTTTTTTTTTAATAACATCAACCTCTACTAAATTAAGCGTCGATTCCCTTCACTTGTTAGTAATTTATTCTCCTTCAATTTAATATAAAATAAAGATTGAAATTTATTTGAAGAAGGCATGTTTTTCAATATTTTCGACAAAAAATGGAATTTGTTATTTTTAAACGGCGCCCCACAAAAAATAAATAAAAACAATTTAGCGTGAACTGTGAAGTGTGCAAATTATTTCAAAACAAACTCCTCCGAACTGCCAGTATTGCAATTACAATTTGACAATTAACCATATTTTCCAGGAATGCCCATATTTCACATCACACCTCAATAGGTTAAGATTAAACCCGGATACATCAAAAACCCTCTGAGACGATGATAAAACATCAAAATGAAAACTTAGTATAATTACTAGTCAAAATTTATGAGTCTGCCAACTATAGGTAGAGAGACGTTTCTCTTCGCTGGAGTAGCAGTTTTAATATTTGCTAAAATAAATTGTTTGGACAAACTTTGATGGGAAAAATTCATATTCGTACACGAATATCATAAAAACTACTAAAGCTCTACTTAAGATACGTTTTATAAAATACTTTATAGTAA
>NW_027112641.1:524067-528516 GCF_000696795.3 Halyomorpha halys | reverse complement strand
ATTACATGACGTCAAGGAAATACTGAGAAGCAGTATGTTCATCTATGACCTCTTCGCTTGAAGTCGGTTTAACTGTGGAAAGAAAACTAAAAAAGCACCTCAATTAGAATTATATTTATTGAAATAATCAAAAATATTTATGAACTAATTTAACAGATCACTCACTTTTTCGTTAATAATTCTGCTTCATAAGGATCATCCGTAAACATCCTACAAAATATATTTATTTGAGTACAAAACTTTGAAAAATATTTGATTTTATAACATACATTATTTTATGATAATTAAAAAATATAATAACAAGTATATAATAAATAAAGAGTTTGCTCAAATTACAAAAAAAATCTATAAATGAGGCATTCGGTCGTTATGTGTGATGAATGGAAAAATAACGTTAAAATGTTGTTAATTACAATATTTCGCATTCAGACAGGATCACTTCCCAATAACTTTATTTCGACATTATTCTCATATTTTTCTATAGATTTTTCAAAAAAAAAATAATGGAATCAGCCTTAAAATAACCGGTGATTCCAAAAACATTAATTCGTAAAAAAAAAATATTACTAATGTTACGAACGAACGCCTTAAATAAATATTATAAGAAACTTGATGACTTACTGAAACATGGCACGTGCTTTTTTGACGTGGTCAGCTGGAACTTCACTCTGCTTAATTCTGACAAACCTGCCTGATGGGAATCCACAGGCTATAGTTAGAGCACAGACCAAAAATAAAGTCTGCAACATAACAAAAACAGATGTAGTTTATTGCTAATTAAATTTATATTAAGTTCATTTATAGAAATATTGTATGGACAATGCTTCAAAAACTGTAGTTAGGAAAATCGGTTCAAATTATTGTATTAACGCAATTAGGGCCAGTTTTACACTTAGTATAAATAAAAAAAAAATAAAACATTCTTAATCTACTATCTGATTTTGCTAACATAACTCAAAATCTGACTAAGGTAAGAAATTTGTTCTACTTACAGATCGGACCATCTTCGGCTGTTGAAATAGCAAAGTACGTCTCTGACAACCTCAAGAAATGCACTGTCTGCCTCGGCCCTTTTTGGTGGTACCTTATGTACTCGTACCTCTATCCCCACCATCCGAAAAAGGTTCATTTTACCTGGAAGGAGCAATAACATTATATACTTCAAATAAATTAGTTTACTAAGGTAGCACATCAATATTATGGATTTAAAATATTGTAAATGATGCTTAACCATTTTCAGGAAAAAGTTAAAATTTTCTTTATTAATATATTTCTTCTAATTCATTGGCTTTTAACTAATAAGGTTAAATCGGTCTGGTATGAATAGCATGTATAAAAGATGGTTAGCAAAATACAACAGTTATAAAAAAAATACATATTACAAAGCTTAAATGATCGATTGAGACATTTGGTCGTAAAGGATGGTGACTAACAAAATAAAAATTATTACAATGCTAAAATGTTTGTAAATTAACTAACTCTATAATTTAATATCAAAATTATTTTCTTTACAAAAAATCCTAAAGATTCTTTTAACAATTTATGATTATCAGACATTTACAAAAATAAACAGTGAGACCAAAAATCAATTCGCAAAAAATGTATGATACCATATTTTACGATCACATACCTTAATTTTAAAACGATGAGATTTTAGGATAAATTTCACAAAATTTGATTTTTACAGAAACAAATTAGAAGACGCTTAATCAGATTAAATCAAAACGCTTCAGGGTAGTTTTACTTGTGTCTTTTTTTTTTAATCATAAATGTTTCCAAAAATATGATTAGGCAATGAGTCCTGAAATAGTCCTAAAACGATTTTTCAAATCGCGTTTCGTTCCCAAAGAGCTGATCTACAACACTGAGCCCTATCAAGTACCAAGCCAAATAAATTGACATTATAATTTTTATTTAAATAATTGCTATGTACAACTTATTAATAACAGACCAATATTCACATTTAATGATATTTTTGTAATCACCCTTTACATTAATGTGTTTAATATAATTATTTTATATCTTATATTGATATTGTTTTAAATGTTAAAAAAGGACGTTTACGTTTAAATAACAAGTAAGAAAGGGCGCCATCTAGGAGAACAAGGGCTACCAGCCCTGGTAGGGATAATCCCTTGAAAGTTAAAAACCTTGGGATGCCACCAACAACCGTCCTCACTCTGTTACCAGCGCTAGGCGAAGGATGCCCATGTAACCAGGACGATGGCCCATGTGGCAATGGGGACACCCAGCTCGGAGGCCGGCCCATCAACAGGCCCAACAGGTGACATGCATCCAACTAAATCAAATTTAATGTTAACAAATGAACAGTATTATATAAATATTTTGGCTTACCCGTTTCTCTTCCAGCTACTATGTTTTATAGCTCATATATATTATTCATCTTATCAATAATTATGTTGTTTTGTTTTTTTGTATAACTAAATCCTAACTAAATTTCTTTTCTATTTAAGTCCCTTCAATAATGCTGTCTCGGAGTAAGGCAATCCCGGGATCAAGTCCCCATTGGATTGTCAGGGATCAAGTCCCCTGAGACAGTATATAATTTTTTTGTTCATTTTTAATAGCCAGTCTCAGTTAAGGCAATGCCTGGGAACAATTCCCCATTAGGCAATGCCAGGGACCAAGTTCTCTGAGACCATATAACACATTATTATTTTTATTCAAACTGTTAAGCTCTGAAAATCATACGATCACCCGGGGAAGTGGAATCAGTTCTAATTTATTACTGGCTGGCAGTTTTCAATTTTGAATCCCCACTGCCACTACATTTTGGTCAACTCGGGCCGAATAATGTTTTAAAATTTTAATTTACTTTGGTTCTCCGTTCTTCATTTTTCAGTGTTAATTTATTGTAAACACTTTAAAATTTTCAATATTATTGATTTTGGATGATTGTTTGATTATCGTGAAACTATTTAGAGCATGTCTATAAAAAGTACATCTACTTACATAATATATTTAAAGCATGTATTATTTTCACTTTAATGGGTTTTATACAGGGAGAAGGAAATTAGAGTGTAGTAATATTCAGCTATAATCTGTTTGAAATATGTTTTTATTCTTAATATGGATTTTAAATTGTTTTAGCCAAGAGTATGCATAGTATCAGAAAGGTACAGAAAATAACTATGTTTTTAACGTCTTAAATTATTTTATGAAATTTTAATTTTGCTACATAAAATTTATAGAATTACTGTTGATGTATGGTATTGTTAAAAGAATTTATTGATGATTACTTATTAAGTTAATGGGCCATTAGGTTGTTAAAATTAGTACTTTATTTTTAAAATGACTCGTTTTATTAATTTTTTGAAGTTATAATTTTTTTGTAAGAATCAACTTTACTATTATTCAGAGTATATTTTATTAAGTAGTGATTTGCTTTTTAGAAGTTACTCAATAAATTTAAATATATTTGAAGGAACTTTATGCAAGTGGTGTATGCTCATAAACAATTACTGTATCTCCAGGGTCAGAGAACAGGTTTATCATAGCAAACCATAATTCTTTGTTGGCATTAGTGAACTATAAACTGTGAATAATGCGTAAGAATCAATCATTATTTTAAAATTACTCCTCTATAACTTAGGTAGTTTAAATTACAATATTAGATTGCACTAGAGCTGAAATGTAAAACTGACCACCTTGAAATTTAATTTTTTTTCACTCAAATTATTAGCTTTATAAAACTCAGCCGACCAAGGATACTATTAAACATTACGTTCAACAGAATACATTACGCCTAAATCACTGTTAATTACCAACATATATTAATTAACTGTAATCAGTTTAAAACAAACTGTTTCAAAAACATAATTAATAAAAAACTTAAACAGTTGAAACATATTAAAGCAAGCCCTTCGATCTTCCTATACTCGAGTCTCCAACAGAACAAAATGTTTACTCCAAGACCTGGGCAATCCAGGTGCCTTATCAACACCTTAATATTGAAGGCATATATTACAGCTGTTTCTTTAGTTTCAAACCACCTCCATTCTTCCTGGAATATAATTTCATTTTATGGTAACTCCATTTACGTCATCAATTTACTTAATTACGATGACAGACTATTTATTTTCCTCATTTCGCCTTCTATTGGCATTATAATTCTTTTTATTAAACAATCAGTAATATTAATTTCTAATAGGTTTTTAATATTTCTCAATTATAAAAAACACCCTCTTGATCGGAAGTTGTTTATCTCCGTTTGCTTTCTGTTAAACCATGTTCCCGTCGTCAAATGACAACCAAATTGTTTATTTTCTTTTTGCCATTCTTCGGCGTGAAATAAATAAGTGATAAGTTTATTGAAACTTACTTTCCCATATAGTCCCATTCACTCCTAATAACTCACAGCTCCCAGGGCGTCATCATAGTGACCGGGCTCTTGATTAATATTAATTTTTCTATCACAGCTCTCAAGGC
>NW_027112641.1:479737-523707 GCF_000696795.3 Halyomorpha halys | reverse complement strand
ATTTTTCCACCACAGCTCCCAGGGCGTCATCATAGTGACCGGGCTCTTGATTAATATTAATTTTTCCCTCACAGTCCCATGGCGTCATCATAGTGACCCGGGCTCTTGATTAATATTAATTTTTCCATCACGGCTCCCAGGGCGTCATCATAGTGACCGGGCTCTTGATTAATATTAATTCTTTCACCACAGCTCCCAGGGCGTCATCATAGTGACCGGGCTCTTGATTAATATTAATTTTTCCATCACAGCTCCCAAGGCGTCATCATAGTGACCGGGCTCTTGATTAATATTAATTTTTCCATCACAGCTCCCACGGCGTCACCATAGTGACCGGGCTCTTGATTAATATTTATTTTTCCATCACGGCTCCCAGGGCTTCACCTCTGTGACGGAGCTGTTCATTGAATTGAAAGGTATTCTTTAGCCACTCTTCGGGGTTACTTATATCTAACAAGCTTGTTCAATAACATAATTTTTTATTTCTAGAGGCTTAGTAACTCTCAATAATCAGGGCTGCTAGTGGTCATCATTTACCACGCTCTCTATCTTATTCAAATTTCCCTATCAATTGGCACTTGACTATTCAAAGTCAGTGGAAGCAAACCATGTTTATGAACTCTTATCGTGCATCTATGAATATTCACATTTTTGCCACAGTCAGTTTTTGTTGGTTCCCTGCACATTGTTAGGGGGCGCGGTAAGTTAGAATTTTTTATTTTGTCTACTTAAACAAACTTCCTCAATAAAAGAAGAGGAACATCATTGATTTCTTTTATCTATAGGGTTATCCTTTGTTTCTATTTTCATAATATTTTCTGGATAATTGCTACTTCCTAACTTTATGCTCTTATGGTCAAGTGAGACGTTTTACCATTGTTCCTCCCTTTCTTTGCTCTTTTATATTCTCGTCCGTTCATTTCTTCCTTAAGGACATGTGATATTTATTCCTGGGAGGATAAGAACTCTTAATGCTCACCACACCATAGATACACCACTCTGACATACGGCTCTACAATGATTTTTGATAAGCTAGAGTTAAATTTGCCAATCAAATTTAAGGTGGGCGGGATGTTCAGACCAGAGGCTGAACCTAAAAGACTTTAGGTTTAAATGTAAGGTAAGGGTACATAAGGTACCAAAAAGGGCCCATGAAGTCAGTGCATTTCTTCAGTCTGAGACGTTCTATGTACGTTGTATCGCCCGAAGATGAACTCTACCCGCCTGAAGATGAACCGATAGGTATGTACGCTTTCAGTTCATCTTCAGGCGGATAGGTTTCATCGCAACTTTTCCTATCTCCAGTTGAATATTTGTGTGAAGTTATTTTTATGTCATGAGAAATGTAAATGTAGTTTTATCGTATAAAATTGTTTTTATTATGGTGTTTAATGCGAAATTTTTGTAATCACCCTTTACATTTGTTAAAGCCCAAAAGTGTAGTTTCTTTTCTTTAATTTAGTTTAATGTTACTTCCAAGTGGTTTTTTATTTTTTTGTTAATTATACGTTAATTTCCTTTTTTAAACAGCAATTTTTATTTTTTGTAATTTAAATTACATTAGTATTTATTACGCAAATATGGAAGTTTGTTATGATGCATGTATAATATAAATACATCGCTGCGGCTCGGCAGATATAACAACATTGCAAGCTGCAATGGAATTAGTGCCTGTATACAGACTGATTAGGGAGTCTACAGTCCGCTGCCTGGAGTCTAGAGGCTGAGCCAGAGTTGTGAGGTATCCACCGGCTCACCGCTTTTGAGGCCATAGGAATTTTTGGGGTTCGTTTCAGGACCCCCACCAACCCAATTTTCAACCAATCATCGACATCTGGATGACGGCGGATGCTGCGAAAGTGAGAAATATTATCGATATGCGCATATCGACCCCCGTACTGTGAATGACTTTTTTCTTCCACACTTTCATCGAGCATCATATTTTTTTTGTTTACTTGTAACTTAGGTTAATTAACTCATTGTTTCTTGAGTAAGGAAAAGTGTTTTGTTTTATACACATATAAAAATATTTTCTTGTTTTTACTTCACACACTTTTATTTTTTATAACAACATGAGCATTATTTTTTTTATTTTCATTTGATTAATATCATCAATATATCAGTTGGAAGATTTTTTTTTATTCTCTAATTTTTCTTTATTATTTTTGTGTTTTATGATTCATTTCAGGTCCTTTTTTTATTTCATCACCCGAACCAGCGAACAATTTTTTCTCTGGGAAGAGGTTGGTTTTTTCATTTACCAAACGCCCCTCGCCCCAACAACATTAATGTGTTTAATATCTTTTATTTTATATCTTACTAGCTGACCCGGCAATGCTTCGCTATTGCTATATTTGATGTATATAGATTTAATGAACCCAATTATTTTTATAATTTTTTATAAATTTATATATTTAATTAAATTAAACCTACACGTATATTTTATTTTAATGATTTGGTGACTTAAAATGATCCAAATTATTCGATGACATTATTTAGCATCTCATGAAAGAAAGGTTGAAATGAATTGCATATCGATTGGTATCATTGCTATACACTGTAAATTTGAGGATTATATTTATTGGAAAAATCGATATTTTCATAAAGTTTATTACCTTTTTTAGTTAATATTAAACATTTAAAAATGTTTTATTATTATGTTTTGGTAACATAAATTGAACCAAAACATGCTATAAAGTTGCAATCATAATTTTTTTTTAAAAAATATTGATAGATTCAACATTACTCAACCAATTTACACCATACTTTGCAGCGGTATTAGTAAAGATCTTTATTACTGGCTGGCAGTTTTGGTAAGTTCATTTTTGAACCCCCACTGCCACTACAGATATATTTATTATTATTTTATGAATGAATAAACTTTTTTGATTAATTTTAAAGAAATGTCTTTTATGTACCCATCTCTATTAATGTTAAAATCTTATAATCAAAGTAGAAAAAAAATGCGAGTATAATAATTTTATGATTTGTTTATAAAAGATCTTCTGCCAAACATTCTAGTTAGACCCCTTCATGGTCTTCATTTGACTAAACCTCATTAAACTGAAGTTGCTTGTTCTTAAACGGCACCCAAAAAAAATAAATAAATAAAAAATATTTAAAAATGAATTGTAATAATATTGAACCTAAATCGCTCAGTCACATGGGAATCAACCATAGATCTTAATAATTGCTTTAAAAATTTTACAGTGACAAAATAAATAGAAAAAATGTGTATATAATTGTTGTGTTCCTGGCATTTTTTTCGAAAATCACAAAAATATGATATCTCCAACACAACTCCACCAATCCACACAAAACCTAGGAACGTATAGTGGTAAGTTGTGTGATGCGTGCACAGCACTATATTTTCATATTCATAAATAAACAAATATAAGTTTGAGAATTCGATATTTAAGTCGTAATACACAGGAAATTCAATTATTCCTTTTTAAAATAGAGCTATGTACCCACCCCGTTAATTTTAAACATAGGTTTTAAGGTCAGTGAGGCAATTGAATCGTTTTTCTTTAGGTCCTCTTAAATATCCTGTATGTGAGGGTGTATAATATGCAATAGACTTATATAGATACTTTTTTTTTTAATAAATTTTTTTAAAAATAACACCCTCATTGTCAGCTAATAATTTGACTGCTTTGGATAAATAAAATTTGGTTGTTTTATCAACCCTAATTTAATTTGATAAAGCATAATTCTGTAATGAAATTTATTCTCAATAATAAAATGGTATGGTTAAAAGTAATTAAGGAAAGCATGTTCACACTTGGTATCTGACAAGTCTAGAATAATTTCCTTTAACTAATGTGACTAGGCAGGTTCAAATATTGCTAGGGTTTGTAAATTTTAAGATACCTGAATGTGACTGACTGTTCTTGAAGACCTTTCAAGTTGCAAAGTAATTGCCTGTTTTATTGCCCCAAAAGTTTGATGGCAGGTATATTCTGGCTTAGACAGGTAGTCTCGGGACTTTGAAAAGGAACCAAATCATAAATCACAGTTTTGAAGGTAAAAGGAAAAATTTTAAGTATTATTCAAATTCCAGTATGTCTACATATATCTTATCAATTAGAGGTTCATATAAACAAGAGAATTATATATTTATATTATCAGTTTATAAGATAAAATAAACTTTCACTAATGGGATCCATAAATAAAAAAAGTTAAACATTGCACTCCCTGTATTGTTTCTCTGTACGACTTTTCAAATGAAAACAAAACATGAAAATACATCCATTAAACGGTTTTCTTTTACTAATGTAATTGTTATTAATTTATGAAACTTTATAATAAAAGTCCATCTTACTTTATAAGTTTTTTTTAACTTCCTGAAACGACTTTTCGGTTTCTCTTGTTTGTTACCAATTGCTTTTTTAGAATTTAATTTAAAGCTATTTTCTATTTTTAACAACTGTTGTGGAGTTGATAGGATGACTATCTGCACTCTTGTAGAACCTTGCACTTTTCGAGTATACACTGGAAATAATCAAAATTATACTTATTGTAAATAAATCGGAATCAATATAAGCATAAGAAGAAAATTTTGGAATAAATCAATATACTCTTTTTTTTTTTAAATTTCTTATTCTTCTATTAAATTTATATTTACAATAAGGGACTGTAAACATAGATTCTAAATTAAAACTAATTAATTAATAATAAATAAAATATTAAGACTCAGGGAGGCCTTGACAAGAGCTGAAACCATGAGTGTGCAAAGGCGTTATATCACAATTCAGGAAAGAGTGAACTTTTTGCTTTAAACGATAATTTAAAAACTCCTTTCCGTATAAAAGCTAGTTTAATTTTTCAGAAGATAGAAATTGAATTTTCCAGTCTAAGAGGAACAGATAGACATTAATGAGTTTCAGATCAAAATACATCTGATGAGACAAAAAATCTTTAATCCTGTTAATTACTTACACGAAATTCATTAAAGTGAAAAACAAACCTCAACACTGTCTAAATCGGGGGGAAAGAGGGAATATGATTTTAATCATTGATTGACATCTTACAAAATATAATTTTCAATTCCCTTACAAAAAGCAATTTGATCTGGTGCTCCACAAATCCAATAGGAGAATTTTCTAATAAAAAACAATATGTCCTCTTTGGATAAATTATTATTCAACAAGGGACAATTTAAATTTAAACACATTATTGTCGATCTACACAGCTGTTGAAACAAAGTCTAATTAGAAAAAGAAAATACATCTTTCAATTCAGCAGATTAATAAATAGCATATGGTGATTGGTTATAAACTTGCAAGTCCTTTTTACAACGTAAAATAATTGTTGGAAATTGGCTTGACTATTTGATTTGAGATAGAAAGTATTGGAAATATTTGGGTCAACTAAATTTAGACATAATAAAGGCATAAACAATTTGCTGAATTATTTAATAATTTTGATGAATAATATGGAACACAAGATGAAATATCAAGATGGTTTGAAACAAATGAGTAGTACGTCACTTCGCCATTTACGTATCTTTATGTACATATATTTTTTTATTTAAACCGATTCTATAATTCAGATGAAATATTTTTGTAAAACTGTGTTATTTGCCGTGTGACGAGGTGAATATAACATACACTTCATTTTATGTTGTTTTATTTAATATCATTCCTTGTTTGAACTCAAATTATAAGTCTCCCAAGACTCAAAATATTTATATATGATTTTTATTTCTTAAAGTGGAAGAAATTCATCTGGAATGGTTAGGAGAAGTTTTTTTATTGTCCATTCACCAAAATATTTGTTCCACCAAAAAAAACCATTACTATTAAAAATGTCAATGTTTGTACTCAATTTAAAAATTGATGAAAATGCTTGATAGCCAAAAAGTCTGATATTTTGATAATGAAATTAAAATTAAAATGGAATAATTTTGCTCATAATGATTAGTATATAAGTTGAGAAAAGAGTTGTCTTGAGTTCTGAGTTCTCTATGCCTCATTTTTCATAAACTCTATGACTTCGAGCAATGTAAGTCGAAAGATGTAAAATCAGTGGGTAATTGCACGATAAAAAAAATTCATGAACATGTCGAAAACATCTTACAATATAAACATAGCAAGATATAGAAAAAATTGTTTTTGAAAAACGAAAAATGATTTTCATTTCCACTTAAAAAGACAAACAAATTGGCGATTAAGACATTTTTACACATTTAATTATACAATTCATAATTCTCATGGAAACTTGTTTCGAAGCTTAAATTTAAGCTTTTGTTAGTGGCTTCCTAAAAGAAAATAAATTTTTACCGGAAATCGGAGAGGCAATTGGGCATGAAATAGTCCCAAAACGATATTTCAAATCGTGTTTCCATTTAAATAATTTCGATGTAAAACTTAATTATAACATGCCAATGTTTACATTTAATATATGAATTTTATCATTTAATAACTTTTATTTAAATAATTTCTATGCATAATTTATAATTAACATACCAATCATTACATTTAATATTTTAATTTTATCATTTAATAATTTTTATTTAAATAATTTCTATGTACAATTTATAATTAACACACCTGTTGGGGACGAGGGGCGTTTCGTAAATGAAAAAACCTATCTCTTCCCCAGAGAAAAAATTGTTCGCTGGTTCGGGTGATAGAGAAAAAAAAAACGGAGGACCTGAAATGAATATTAAAACACAAAAATAATAAAGAAAAACTAGAGAATAAAAAAAATCTTCCAACTGATATACAAATTTAATTAAATTAAAATATATAGAAATGAAAATAAAACAATGAAGTTTAATGTTGTTATAAAAAATAAAAGTGTGTGAAGTAAAAAAAAGAATTTTTTTTTATATATGTATAAAACAAAACAATTTTCTTTACTCAAGAAATAATAAGTTAATTAACTTAAGTTACAAGCAAACAAAAAAAATGTGATGCTCCATGAAAGTATGGGAGAAAAAAGTCACTCACAGTACGGTGGCGGGGGGAGGCGATATGCGTATAAACTTCCAAGTATATCTCTCATCCGCGATGGCCATTTTCGATGAGCCGCTGAGGGTCAATTCAGTGTTAATGAGGGAATCTAGAGTCGAGGGTGAGAACGACACGTTCCAAACTTTGCCAGTACTGACGGCAGACTCTATACTCTATACCCTAGCCAGCGGACTCTAGACTCTATACTCTAAATAGCGGACTCTAGACTCTATACTCTAGCCAGCGGACTGTGGACTTCCTTATCAGTCCGTATACAGGCCTTAATCCCATTATAGTTCGTAGTGATGTATACATGACGAACCACAGCAATGTATTTGTATTATACACGCAAACCACAACAAACCTCCTTATTTGCGTAATGAATTCTAATTTAATTTTAATTACAAAAAATAAAACTGAATTGTTTTTTTAAAAAAAAGGAAATTAACTTATAATTAACAAAAAATAAAAACCACTGGAAAGTATAATGAAATTAAATTAAAGAAAAGAAAAATACACTTTTGGGCTTTAACAATACCAATGTTTACATTTAATATTTGGATTTTTTCATTTAATATTTTTTATTTAAATAATTTCTATGTCATTTAACGGTCATTTATTAATTTATATAAATTAATTTTTAGTTAGTCTGATTAATGACATATTTAGTGTCATGTTAAATCCATTCAATGCAAAACCATAAAATATTCATATTTAATTTTAAAAAACCTAAACTTAATAATCTTTTTCTGGAAGAGTCTTTGAAACTAAACTGGATTTGATGAATGACACAATTCTTCCTTTTTCAAATTAAATAATTTATTTCATATAATCAGCGGATTACAGGATACTTTCCTGTAGGAAGGTAATTATTCTCCTAAAATGTATGACTATTAACAGTTAAATAGTTTTTATTTATTAAATGACATTAATATCATTATATATTAGCAAGAATGACAAGAAAGGTGATAATTATATCTCCCTGGGAATCATCCACCACCACATGCATGGAAATTAAAGAGTAGGGGAGTTATCCAGAGGAGGGATGGCATGCATGCATCGCATATCTTGTTTGTTGTTTTATTTATTTATTACTTTATTATTTTTAATATTCTAATATTTGTTATAAAGGGGAATTTGTTGATAAAATTAAATAAGGGTTATAAAATAGAAGGGAAAGAAAAAAAGAAGTAAATTGAAAATCTTGTATTTAGTTTGTAGACTGGTATTAATTGTAAATGAATACTGTGGGGGAAAAAAAGTGTTATCTTTATATTATATTATATCATATAAAAATATGTAATTTATATATGTCCGATCACGGATTGATCAGTATGCTGTGTAATGTGGCAACCCGATGTATTTGGGCAGTATGAATGAATAAATTTATTTTTCTTCTTTTTTATCAGCAACCTGAAGATGGGGGATATTTCCCGAAACGTTCTTATTATGATTATATGAAATAAATTATTTTATTTGAAAAAGGAAGAATTGTGTCATTCACCAAATCCAGTTTAAAAAAACCTTTAGCATAGTATTAAAGAAGTAAAGAGGAACAAAAATATTAATTTTTTTTATTAAATTATCAATTGATGTATCAACTAAAATTCTTTTAATTTGCAATATTAAATTGGCTAACAGTTGGTTATAGTAAATTTAAATATTTTGCACTAACCCAAATGATTCTGCTCCCCCCCCCCCTACCACCCAACAAGTCAACAGAACCCTAACTCTATGGTGGGGGTAAAGGTACCAAAAAGGGCCCATGAAGTCAGTGCGTTTCTTCAGTCTGAGACGTACTTGTTACTTTGGAAGAATCAATCGCCCGAAGATGAACTGTAAGGTATGTACGAACTGTTCCAAATTTAAGTTAAATTATTGTGTGAAGTTGTTTTTAAGTCATGAGAAATTTAGATGTTCTTTTTCTAATGAAATTTTATATTTATTTTATTAATATCAACTAATTTTTAAAGCAGTATACCAAGCTTTGAAGTCTTACCGTAAAGCTTTAATATTCTTAAATTTTATTATAATATCATTATTCTTTACTAACACTATTTCTTCTTGATCGAATTCTGTTTACAGTCCGCGGTATTTTTTTTTTTTCTAAAACTGTTAAAATATTCCATAACTCCAAACAAATTCCGTCTAGAACAACAAAAACTTTTTTCTTAAACTATACTTAATATATTAAGTATATAAATTAAGTATATAATAATATAAATTATATTTAAATATAATTGTCTTTGCTATTTTACAGACTATAGTATTGCTGATCGCCCTATCCTATGCCTGTGGAACTCCAACAGGAATGGTCAAAAGAACCGAGAGTGGCGTTCCTCTGTACCTTGTTACAGATTTTCAAATAATTGAGTAAGTTTTCAATTTTTGGCTATTGCCAGTAGTAAATTTAGATCCTAAATTTTTTTTTTGCGTTTTCTAATATTAATCATCAAACTTCTTTTTATAATGTTGTATTTATTTTTTTTGTTTAGGCGCTACGTGGACGACACTGAGCCTGAAGAGTCCTCAGGAAACGGAAGTGCTGTGGACAGTCTTGAACGATCAAAACGTGAAATCGTCGACTACTTCCCTTCTCTACTCGACATGTAATTATCATTTAATACATATCTTAATTAATTGACAATAATATTTTAAATTTATTTGTGTTAATATTTAATATGATCTATTTTTCTCTAACTTGACTCCTTTTTGTTTTCTTAGATCCAATGCGTTCGCAAGTCGTTATATCTTCTCAGAATATGTCGATATGATGAAAAAAACCGAAAAGTAAGTTCTATTCTTCCTTTGATTTTTTAAATATTAAGAATATAATACAGTTTTAGTTCACTTACCAAGAATCTTTTATAAAGTTTTCATTATCTTTATGTTTTTGGCTAATCTAATAAAACTATTTATGTTTCCAGAACCAATCAACTACAGAAGCCTTCTATCGAAGAGGATTTAACTGATAATCACCTCAGAATCCCTCGTTCAGATCCTAACAAATCCACCATCGGACCCAACGCACCGGCCAACCCTGGTAGAATGGACTGATGAATCACACGTGAAAATATTGTGTATAAATATAATGTGTTTATTATCTTTTATTTGCTTAAAGGGACTTTTTGTATTCTTTTATAATTTTTATTAGCATTTATGATAATCGTACAAAAATTATTTTATATTAATGTGTTTATTATCTTTTCTATTTATAAATTATATTGATATCTTTATAATTACTTTTTGAATGAATAAATATTTTTGATAGTTTTAAAGAAATGTCTTTTATCTTTACCTATCTCTATTAATATTAAAATTTTATAATCAAAGAGGAAAAAAATGCGAACATAATAATTTCATGATTTGTTTAAAAAAGATTGTTATTTACTGGCGTATACTTATCTAAGAAAAAAAATAAACATTTGTAGGATAAATTGTAAGTAAGTTTGAAAAAATATTTCTATGAAATATTAATGGAATTACAAAAAATATTTTGTATTATTTCGGTTTTGTTTTCCATTACATGAAAACCATGTGTTTTTTAAAAAAATAATATCAACCTGTACAAAATTAAGCAAGAGTCGATTCTCTTCAGTTGTTAATAATTTATTCTCCTTCAGTTTGGTATAAAATAAACATTAAAATTTATTTGGAGAAGACATGTTTTTAAATGTTTTCAACAAAAAAGAGAAACTTTTTTTTTGGCTTTTTTATGCCGCCAGAAAAACAATTAATATCACAAAGTTAGTTTAGTTAATTTGTAATCAACCCCCAATTTTTCTGCCAAACTTTCTAGTTAGATCCCTTCATGTTCCTCATTTGACAAAACCTCATTAAACAGAAGGTGCTTGCTCTTAAACGGACCCGCACAAAAATTTATTTATTTATTAATTTTTTTTTTTTAATTGTATTATGAGTGAATTGTATTAATATTCACGCTAACTTGTTCAGTCGCATGGGAATCTACCAGAGGTCCTAAAAATTACTAATTCAGGTTTTTTGAGATCCTGAATACAAATTTCAATTACTGAAAGCTTTCTCCTGATTTAACTTGACTGTACTACACTCAGTTTCTTGATTTTACTTCCACTCAATTCAAAACGCTATTTAATTTATTAAAAAATAAATTTAAAAAAATTTAGCGTGAACTGTATAGATGTGCAAATTATTTCAAAACAAACTCCTACGAACTGCCAGTATTGCAAATACAATTTGACAATTAACCATATTTTCCAGGAATGCCCATATTTCACATCACACCTCAATAGCTTAAGATTAAACCCGGATACATCAAAAACCCTCTGAGATAAAACATCAAAATGAAAACTTTGTATAATTACTGGTCAAAATTGATGAGTCTGCCAAGTATAGGTAGAGAGAATAAAAAAAGGCGGCTTTCAAAACGTTAAAAAAAAAACAACAGGTAAACCTAATCATCATTGAAAGTAGAGGAAATTTGCGTTCAATAGTTCTCGAAATAAACCTTTATAAAAACCAACATTTCATAAACAACACTCTGAAAAATCAGTAGTTAGTGAATTTATTTTGTGAAATTTATATCCCAAGAACCATTCGATGTAAAAATGTCTATCAACAATCAAGTTAAATCTTATTTAATGGACTATGAATAAGTTTATAACGTTTCTCTTCGCAGGAGGAGTAGTTTTAATTACATTTGCTAAAATAAATTGTTTGGAAAAACTTTGATGGGAAAAATTCATATTCGTACACGAATATCATAAAAACTACTAAAGCTCTACTTAAGATACGTTTTATAAAATACTTTATAGTAAGTTAAAGTACCATAATTTTCTGTGCTGGTAGACATCTGAACATGTAATACTGTCTCAGATAGTGTTTTCACTAATCCAAAAAAACTACCCGAACAACTAGATATTAACATTTTGTGAATATATATTGTCAAGTATCAAAAAACAACTACTCCTACTAAGATAAACGTGGTGAATTACTTTAAAGTGCAATAAATTCGCTTTAATTCGAATCTTAATAGACATTTGTATATTGAATAGTTTTTGTGATGTAAATACCTTAAAATAAATTCACTGACTACTGATTTTTCAGTGCATTGTTAATATTTAAAAAAGTATATCTCGCGAACAATTGAACGCAAATAGCTCTCTATTAGGGCTCATATTTTAGAAAATTTACTTTCTTTTAAACGATGTCCTCTTAGCTTTTCTTGTGTTGTTGATAATTTTAAAGATATTATAATAGCTCTTTTCTGTTTTTATTATGTTGGAATTCGGGGAAAAGTGAAGAGAATATTTTGTTTTGACAACAAAATTTTTATTACTAAAAAACTACATAGCAAATCACACATAAACCATAGCATAATATAACATCAAACATAAAGCTTCCTGGCCAATCGCTCTTATTAAAAAGTTCTTCATTCGTTTTCCACTTGATGGAACGTCCTCAAAATCTTCCTCTTGAGAAAACATCATCCTGATAAGAAAAAAATTATTAATTTTAGAATATTGGTTAAATAAATTTCATTTATTCACATGAATTGTATTTTGTAATTGGATCTATTATGAGCGGTCAAAATACATTACCTGCGTACTTCAGCGGCAAAAGGGGATCTACCACGCATCGTACGGTAGCTTCGGAGATAGTATTCAATGTACTCACCATTCCTCAAGGGAGTCTCCATTCCTTGAGCTCTATAATCGTAAACAGAATTATTATACTATAAAAATGTCCATTCTTTGTTATATTATTTACAATTAAAATTCGAAAAAATGTTCAGTATATAAAATTTACCTTTTTTTCATTCCCTCAAATTCTTGTAGCATAATTCTATGTGGAATTATGCTCTGCCTGAAAGAAAAAATAAATAAAACGGGAGTTAAATTTTGTGAATAGGATAAAAACATAACCGATCATGAAATATTTAGAATGATAATTACATGACGTCGAGGAAATACTGAGAAGCAGTATGTTCATCTATGACCTCTTCGCTTGAAGTCGGTTTAACTGTGGAAAGAAAACTAAAAAAGTACCTCAATTAGAATTATATTTATTGAAATAATCAAAAATAATTATGAACTAATTTAACAGATCACTCACTTTTTCGTTAATAATTCTGCTTCATAAGGATTATCCGTAAACATCCTACAAAATATATATATTTAAGTACAAAACTTTGAAAAATATTTGATTTTATAAAATACATTATTTTATGATCATTAAAAAATATAATAACAAGTATAGAATAAATAAAGAGTTTGCTCAAATTACAAAAAAAATTCTATAAATGAGGCATTCGGTCTTAAGTGTGATGACTGGAAAAATGAAAACGTTAAAATGTTGTTAATTACAATATTTCTCATTCAGATAGGATCACTTCCCAATAACTTTCGACGTTATTCTCATATTTTTCTATAGATTTTTCATAAAAAATAATGGAATCAGCCTTATATTATATAATTAATATATTGATATTATATTAATTCCAAAAAAATTAATTCGTAAAAAAAAAATAATATTACTAATGCTTACGAACGAACACCTTAAATAAATATTATAAGAAACTTGATGACTTACTGAAACATGGCACGTGCTTTTTTGACGTGGTCAGCTGGAACTTCACTCTGCTTAATTCTGACAAACCTGCCTGATGGGAATCCACAGACTATAGTTAGAGCACAGATCAAAAATAAAGTCTGCAACATAACAAAAACAGATGTAGTTTATTGGTAATTTAATTTATATTAAGTTTATTTATAGAAATATTGTATGGACAATGCTTCAAAAACTGTAGTTAGGAAAATGGTTCAAATTGTTGTATTAACGCAATTAGGGCCAGTTCTACATTTAGTATAAATAAAAAAAAATAAAACATTCCTAATCTACTATCTGATTTTGCTAACATAACTCAAAATCTGACTAAGGGAAGAAATTGGTTCTACTTACAGGTCGGACCATCTTCGGCTGTTGAAATAGCAAAGTACTTCTCTGACAACCTCAAGAAATGCACTGTCTGCCTCGGCCCTTTTTGGTGGTACCTTATGTACTCGTACCTCTATCCCCACCATCCGAAAAAGGTTCATTTTACCTGGAAGGAGCAATAACATTATATACTTCAAATAAATTAGTTTACTAAGGTAGCCTAGGTTATTAATGTACCTCTTCTAATTCATTGGACTTTAACTAATAAGGTTAAATCGGTCTGGTATGAATAACATATATAAAAGATGGTTAGCAAAATACTATAGTTATAAAAAAAAATACATGTTACAAAGCTTAAATGATCCATTGAGGTGTTCAGTCGTAAAGGATGGTGAATAACAAAATATAAATTATTACAATGCTAAAATCTTTGTAAATTAAGTAACTTTCTATAATTTAATATCAAAATTATTTTCTTTACAAAAAATCCTAAAGATTCTTTTAACAATTTATGATTATCAGACATTAACAAAAATAAACAGTGATACCAAAACCACCAATTCCCAAAAAATGTATGATACCATATTTTACGACCGAATACCTTAATTTTAAAACGATGAGATATCGAAAGATATTTCCAAAATTTGATTTTGACAAAAACAAATGAGAAGGCGCTTTTTCAGATTAAATCAAAACGCTTCTGGGTAGTTTTAATTGTGCATCATGCTTTTATCAAGAATGTTGCTGAAAATGTAATTAGTCCAGTTTCATATATCGAAATTACGTTATTATGGATGAAAGACTGTGGTTGGCTTATGGCTGCTAGAAGGTATCCACGTGTTAATAGCAATATGTAAAATATTGTATCTCGATTTGATGAATGTTTTCATATTATTAGTTGCCTTTGTTTGTAATAGATCAATTAATAATATTTTTTCTTTAGAATTATTTGTTCTGTAATAGAACAAGATAAAATACCAACCCATTCTTGTCCTTATAATGGACATTTTTGAAACAAAAATTTTTAATAAGTATAGGAGTATAGTTACTTGTGTAGATGTCCCTCTGAAGATAACATTAATAATTGAATTACATATCACAAAGTAGGCGAGGTCGCACAGAGGTGCCTTGCACTACTAATTCGGATCGGGTTCGAATCCAGTTGTAGCACATAATTATTTATTCTGATACTGTAGCCGTGAGTCAACCACGTGGTTTCCATCCTAGACGATGACTTTATATTAAAAATCCAAACGTTCATAGTTGAGCAAATATAAAAATATTTCACAATCAACAGTTTTAAAATTACATAGCGAATTTCAAATAATTAAATTCTTTTTTTTTTATATTTATTTGTTGATATTTACAACTGTATAAAAAAATACAACCATTAAATTTGATCATAATGACATAATGATATGTACAGGATGTAGAGAAACTCCCCAGTAGTAGAACTCTAAAAAATGAAGAAGGGTAGATATAATAACAATAGATGTTAATGATGAGTTAACATTTTTTTCGAATAAAAAAATTTCAATTAAATAATATAATATAATAAAAAAGAATTTCAAATAATTAAATTCAGAAATGAAGAAGGGTAGATATAATAACAATAGATGTTAATGATGAGGTAACATTTAAAAATAATTGATATCATTAAAATTTAACAATACGATCAATTAAAGTAGGACTTTGGATGTTATTTTTAGACAGTTATGACAAAGTGAAAACATTGATGATTAATGATAAACAAAAAACATTTTTTAACTTATATCCAAGAATTTGAATATGAAAATTTGTAGTAATCTTGGTTGACATAACGTCCATAAAATATCTCTTGTGTTTTATCCATAATAAAATTAAAAAAACTCATACATTAATTTTTTAATTTATGTATTTTCCTTCTCTTATTTAACTTATCAAAACAGTTCTTCACCATCTCCCGTGATGTTGAACTTAACTAGCAAGCTATTTATACTGAATTTTCAAATTTGCATAAATTTTCCATATATTATAAGTATGAATTCATAAATATTTTAACCTGCCTTTATACCTGTATACTGGTACATTTGCTTTTCCTCGTTGCCTTCGACCCAAGACTTCTAGTTATGTCCTTCTTAAAATGCCAGACTACCTCTTCAATACCCCTATAAACCTGCCAGTAGAAATACTGAGAATTGAGGCAGTAAAAGTAGGGACTGGAAAATTGACCTATGCTAAATAAGCCGCTTAAATTTTTCGGTTCCAAGACGGTCTAAGGCAAAGTTTGTGAAAGAATCTTATACTGGATCTACACGTTTCCCACCTACCGCAAATCCGAGACTTGCACAAATGCTTGGTAAACAAAGGAAGCAGCAAATGTTGGTATACACAACACTTGTTTTGTTCTTTTGAATTTTTGCGGCCATTACATTCGATTTAGTCTATTTTCCCAATAAAAAAGAAGAAAATAAAGATATCCGAAATTAAAGAAAACGCAATTATCAGCAACGTAGGTTGTGGCTAATAAGAATTCACATACATAGTTTATTTATAGAAAGATGTTGGGGCAATGCTTCAAAAACTATAAATATGGGGGACCAAAAACCAGATGGAAAAGAGAAACAGGAGGAGTTTCTAGATATAATGTTGTTTAAATAGAAAAAAATAATTATGGTTGTCAAGTGAAAAATTCAAATTCAAAATAGTCGGGATAAATTAAATATTTAATAGTACATAACTACATAACATGCAAATTTTACCTTCGTTTTCTATCAGAAACTTTTAAAATTAATTATCTAGACATTTAATGTCTTTATAAACATATAGTTGTGCTATGTTAAATCATAAATAAACTGCTAAATTTAATCAACAAGATTTGAAATTTTTTTTTACACCAAATCGATAAAAAAATTTTAAAAATACAATCTTAAACAAGAGTTAATAATTGAATCCAAAAGTTGGGGAAATTCGTTATTATACCACGGAAAGAACAACTATTCATCTGTTGGTAGTTCTACAATATAAACAAACGTGAGAACGTGGCACAAGCCCCCTTTGATTTGTGCCCAAAACCTACACCCAGTTGGCAGCAAATTCAAACCAGCTTATACCAGCCAATCCAAATAACCCATCCACATGTTTGTGCATCCGCGAATTTGCCGTTGTTAGGACTTGAGTCAGGCCAAGTTAAGAAAGTTGACTTAAGTTTGAAAAGTTGGGAATTAGTGTGGAATGGATATGGTATCAACACGGTTCGCAAGATTTTGATAAAATATGCAAAAAAGAAAACGAAAATTACCCAAACTCGTAAATCATTCATTTTATAGGAAACTACGTTTATTTATTTAATAGTAAATAAAACTTACTAAAAATAAAAATAAAACCATTAATAAACATACATACGGCTTTATACTAATACTTAGCTTCAGTGTCGGGGAATAAGTTTGTTTTATACAACTATAATTGATATAATACAATTTATATCATATTATATTTGGCATTAGCTTGGTTTTAAGAGGCTTAAGAGTTATAAGAACAAATGGAATTGAATTCAGGATTAATTGAACGATTTGAATTAATTCTGACTCCAATTTCAGCTTGCAATTAATCCTCAAACTCAAAACAATAAATAGTTTACTGTGTGTTTATTTGTTTATTTAATTGAATACTATTTTAATGCTGGTATAAATATAATAAAATACTAATTAATCAATAAATTAACTATAATTTTTTTAATTATATAGTTAGTTGTAAACAACTGATAAAATTTTTATGTTGTGCATAAATCGTCAAAACAATAATTTAGACCAATTTTTCCTCAGTTAACCTAAACAGGAATTTAAAATATTCTGATGAAATTTCGAAAATAGATAAAGTATTTCATTGCTATCAACTTCTTTATAAACGAAGAATTTCCTGAAAATATTGATTTTAAAATAAAATATCAGAGTGGGTTAAAATATCAATGGGTAGTTTCTTTACAGGCCTATAACACTCCATTCTAACTAAGAGCAAATTTACTGAATGTATTATATAATATACAGTTGTAAATTTCAATAAAGATATTTAAAAAAAAAATATGACCTGGCAGAAAAAGACCTGGCAATAGACAGTTTTGCTCGGCGCCGAAGAAGTGCTTCATTTTACTACAGGTACTTCAAAGAGCCGACTTTTCTTTCATATCCAAAAATTTCAGTCTCAGGTATGCCTTGCCATAAATAATTCTTAGGTTCTATTGCAGACTAATTTAAATGAAAGTACATTAAGGTGGAGGGTGACTATGGCACCGCCTTTCATGTTTTTTATTCCACAAGCTAATGTACATTTGCAATAACAATTTTTTCTTATTCGAAGAAGATAGTTGACCGTATGAAGTAGATTGTCCGGGTGGCGGTCATTAAGGTACAAAATATTAAAGAAAACTATTTATTAATTGAAGAAGATGGTTTTCTTTTACTATTTTGATACCATCATCGACCCCCACCCGGACTACCTTCACACAAATAATTTTTTCCTTTAATATTGAGCTATGAGGCTTCATTTTGATCAATGAAAAAAAAGTTCTTCAAATATTGAACGAGATATACCTTTTAACGTATCATTATCACCCCGCAATGCGAGAGACTTCGGTACATAATTTTTTATTATAGATTACAAGGACACATATGTAGGATTGTTTCCCATTCTTTTCCCTCCTTAGAGGTTCTAGGTTTCAGGACATAACCATTTTTTTTTTCTTTTTTAATAATTTATCCTAATTAAAGAAAATGTTGCTAATTCGATTTATCTGATTAAAAAAAAAAAACCTTTTTAATATAAGACCCTTTCGCAGAATGCATTGTCTTAGCCATTATAGAAATATTTATTTTTTAATGTGGTTCGTAACACAAATAGATATTTCTTTAATATTGGGCCTACCCCGAAATAATTTCACAGATGTCAACAACTCCAGAAACAAATTCACTCGCTTTTTGAACAGCTTCTTCTCTTAAATGTTAAAGTCTCTTTTGATTGATATATTTCCTGTGGAACACCCTCCTAAGTTCTTTTCTAGACACGAGGTATTTCTTTACACTACTGCCTGGTAAAAAGAGTTAAAAAATGGTCAATTCGAGAAAAACACTTTCGTACCATAATTACTCCTAAGGTAAAAATGGTACACAGCTGGTATAGCAAAGCCCCCATCCCCATCCCATAAAATACATATGTTTTGGTATTTAATTAATGTATAATCATGAAATAATAATTTCTTCGATCTATAATTGGGATCCACTTCAAAATAATATTATTAACAATGAAAAATTATCATCATGGACAATCCACAATCCACGAGGACTCGGTAACGGAAGTTTGGAAGATTATGTCGGAAGTTGTGTTTTTGCGATGTTAAGAAAAAAATCTCCCACACGATCGGGAAAAAGAAATGCGAATCCGAATTTTGATACTGATAGGGAAACCATTAAGCGAACTCATGAAACCTCCGCCATCAGGCACTTCTTTCAAGCCCACTAGAGCTTTTTAAACTTGAAATATTTTGTGCTAGTCACCCCAACTGTACCATTGGACACCCCATTACGAAAATAGATTAAAGCAGTTCAATAAGAAAAAAATCTTAAACATCTTTTTTAATTTACCAAATTCCTCAACTGAACAAATGTGTTATAAGGCCCGATCAAAAAATAATTTAATTTTTATTTTTAATTGTCTTACGTATAGGATGAATATCAGTTTAAAATTTATAATGAAGCTAATGTTAAATCAATTATTAAAAAAATTAGTGCCTTCTTCGAATATATCGTCGATGTTCTGTAAAAAAATGATAATACATTTTTCAGACTATATTTTGTACTTCACCTGTTTTGTAAAAAATCTTTTCGAAGGAATGCATATAGTTTGCTTATATTTTGAAAACCTGGTACATACTTGTTATACCTAGTACATGATTATATTTCACAGCGTTAAACAAATGAAATAAGTGAAAATACGTAAATGATTAATTTGTAGAATTCACCTTTTTTTTTTTTACAGAAAATCGATTTATATTTAATGTATCTTCAGCATCATGATTTCACTAGTGGAAGCGGTAGGGCTAATATATAAATCAGCTCAATTTAAATTAAGTCTTTATTTATGAAGAAGATGGTCAGGGATGCGGTCAAAAGTTAACAACAACGGACAACACAAATAGTTAACAACTACTTATTTTGGCAAAGTTTTGCCCTACTTCATTTAGGACTGTTAGAGCTATCCAAACTATCTAATAGTCTCATATAGTGCTAGCTACATGCTCATATAAAGTCTCGATAGCTCTAAACTTGAACAACCCTAATGAAACTCTACGAAGTGGGGTGAAACGTTGATAAAATAAATAAATCTCTGACCATCTTCATAATTTGAAATTATATACTTTATATATATGTCTTAAATATTTATTTATTCAAACATAACTTCTACTGAATGGCTTAATAAAGTATTGAAAAACAAAAATCAGTTTTTATCTTTCAAAAACATGATTTCCTTTTTCAAAACTCAATTATATAACTTTTTGATCAGAGGTTAAGGGTCCAAAGAGAATAAGTATTTATACATTGTTGCATATTCCAGATGAACGTATGTACATTCAAATTTTTGGAAAAGTAACAAATATTTAATCTATACAATTATAGATAAGTAACAAATATAATTTAATACATTTAAATTTTTGAAAAAGTAACAAATATTATTGAAAAAAAACATTAAGTTATTACAAAATTTTATGGTGGTACTATGAAGTGAGATTTGTGAATCTATTGATGTATTGATAAACGAGACGTCTATGCAGGTCATCCAATTACTCGAGTCAGATAATCTACTCCAGCTGAAAAAAAATATTTTTATTTGAATAATTGATGGTCAAAAAGAGGCATGAAAATGAAAAATACTAAAATTTAACTTCACCATGAATAATTGTCCCAATGCCTCCGACGATTTGCTGAGCAGATTCTGAAAATACTACGCTTAAATCTGTTGGCCCTTGATAGACGGTCTGGGACCCACCACTAAAAAATATCAGATAACTGTGAACGAGGTAATTTAATTTTAATGAAAATAAATAAGGTCTTTAATAGTGTTAAAATAGTATTATTGCTAAGAGATATTATGAAAATAAAAAAAGATGAATGTTTTAAGCTATCCTTGATAATGGCATAATACTTACACCACTTTTGCTCTCAATGCTTCATTTATCAATAGAACATCGTAGACCTATGAGGTTGAAATCTTGATAACTTAAAAAAGTTTTAAATAAAGCTAGTAGCGACCCGAGTTGCTAAAAATAACAATGAATTTTTTTTTTTGAGCAAAACCAATTATTTTTAATTTATTTTATATTAAAAAAAAATTTTGAATTTTTAAACTCAAGAGCCCAAGAGGAGAAAAAAGTCTGTTATTTCACTCCAATTTTTTATTACTTTAATGAAAACTATGTATAATTACTAGTCAAAATTGATGAGTCTGCCAAGTATGTGTAGGGGGAATAAAAAATGGCGGCTTTTTAAAAACGTTAAAAATAATTAATTTTTCATTCGGAGCTCTATATCTTTAAAACTACTAACGACAAATCTAAGAGAACATCATTTAAAGTAGAGTAAATATGCTAAAATATGAGCCCTAATAGAGCTATTTACGTTAAATAGTTTTCGAGATACAGCTTTTTAAAAAGCAATATTTCATAAAAATGTTGTATGTAACGTACTGAAAGATCAGTAGTTAGTGAATTTATTTTGAAAACTCTATATCTCAGAAACCATTTGACGTATAGATGTCTATTAGTACTCAAATTAAAGCTAGTTTAGTTTAATGGGATACGAAGTGGTTTAATACGCTTATCGTCGTAGGAGTAGTAATTTTCATGATATTTGCTAAAATAAATTGATTTATAGTTGTTTAGACAAATTTTCATTTGCCAAATTTATATTCATATGTGAATATCACAAAAACCACTATCCCTACGAAGATATGTGTCATAAACTACTTTATAACAAGTTAAATTTCCTTTATTTTGAGTGCTGGCAGACATATGTGCGTCTAATGGATCTAGAGATATATTTTTCAAAAATTAAACATTTTATACGAAGAACTAGAAATTAAAAGTTTGTGAATTTATTTTGTCAGATATCATAAAAATAACTACTCCTACAAAGATAAACGCTATAAACTATTTTATGGCAAATTTAACTGGCTTTAATTTGAGTGCTAATAGGCATCTATACGTCACATAGTTCCTGAGATATAGATTTCTCGAAATTAATCAACTACTAATCTTTCAGTAGACTTTTAAGAAATGTTGCTTTTTAATAAGCTATATCTCGAGAACTATTGGACATAAACAGCTCTATTAGGACTCATATTTCAGTAAATTTACTCTCCTTTAAATAATGTTCTCTTAGATTTTCTAGTGTTGTTGGTAGTTTTTAAGACATAGAGAATGAAAAATTAAGGTTTTAAAACAGCCGCCATTTTTTATTCCCCCTACCTATACTTGGCAGACTCATCAATTTTGACTAAGAATTATACATAGTTTTCATTAAAGTAATAAAAAATTGGGTTGAAATAACTGCCTTTTTTTCTTCCCGGCTCTTGTACTAATAAGGACCGAAAAGTTGCAATGATACTCTCAAACAAGTCTTCAACAAGCCTATTAATGAAATAATAGTCAAATAATTTTATAATGTGTATTTAAGATAACTCTAACTACATTATTTATTCAAGAAAAATTATGTTTTTTATAAATCTCATCTCCCTCATAACAACATATTCAATTCACTTTATTTTAATGGCTAATTTAGAGAACACAAATCTAACGCTATTCGCTAATTCGTTATATTACAACATCTTACATCATTTATTAATATTTCCTTTTTTAATACAATGTACAAATATTCTTGTTTATTATTTTGACAAAAAGTATAAAGCATCGATTCCGTAAACTTATGCGAAATCAACTAAGTATTATACTTTACTTTAATTACTTAGTAGATTAAAACAACTAAGTATTATTATGACGATTTTTCATCAGGAGAATAGTAGAATCGATAGCACATTCTTTTTGTCAAGATATTAAACTAGAAGGTTAGCACTTAGTCATAAAAAGTTAATTATTAATAAATGGTAAAATGTATAATTTAATATACGCGAAAAAAATCCACAGCAACTTTAGTTGGTGGGGATTTTATTAACAATGAAATCTGCATTTTTAGACAAACTAAAAATATAATATAAAATTAAATAGCATTTATATATAGGTGTATATAAATATAACTGTTTTCATAAATAAATGTTATTTATCTGTCTAATAAAGCAGAATCTCATTTTGTTAAAAAAATCCGCACAGACTAAAATTTGCTGAGGATCTTTTTCGTGTAAATATCTCTTACGCCATTCATTAATACTTAACTTTGTACGTACTTAGTTTCTCTTACATAATTAACTAAATAATTTGCCTTTAAGCATCTAAAGATTGGGAAATTAATTTTAAAAAATTTTAAATCCATTATCGTTTTCCAACTTAGAAGAGAAGGAAACAATGAGTGGGTTATCAGTTTTTACGGGGATTTTTGTTTTGTTTTTTTATTAAATAAAAATATTATTTTAAAATATTTATTTTAAAAATATATTTTTAAGACACAGCTCTTGGATTAGGTAAGTCCACCATTCAGTTCAGCAACTCCGAGAGTACGTCATGAATAGTGGATTTAGTAACAGTATTAATGCATTTTAATGGCGACATAGATTTAGTAAAATATTAAATACGTCAGAGGCTAAAAAACCGCACTTGCGGTTGATTAGAGGCGTCCGGATAAAAAATCTAAAAATAAAATATTCCCCTCATTTGATTCTGAAGTGTTTATTTCAGTGAATAACACTTTCTTACAGTACCAGTAGCTCAAGCCAACTCTATACTAACCAAATTGCGCTAAAAAATATATATATATTACCAATAATTCGCCTTTCAAATAAAAAATATTATGCTTTTTTTTGTCTGGGAGTGTATAATGAAAAAAAAATTCATTTTTAAAAGTTTTGAATTTTGTTTCTCTGTTCCTAAGGTCCAATAGAAATATCCCCAGGACATATGTTCAATATTTTTGGATGGAAAATCGGCAAAAAAAGAAAAAAGATTTGGTATAAATCGGTGAACCTCTCACTGTGCCCTCCCATTGCTGGTCCAATAAAACTAAATTCGCAATCATTAACACAATACAGAAGAGAAATAAATTATATATATGTTTATATCAATCGATATAGATTATTATTGTATGATATAACTGTAGTAATCATTACTGAAATATTAAAAAATTAACCATATTAACGACAATTAATCAAAAGATATTCTAGTAAAATTGCAAAAATTATTGCTACATTTTTTGTTATCACCAATCTATTTATAAACTTTATTTTTATATGACTATTGTAGTGGAGACAATAAAATTTATGAATACAAAAGTCCTGTTTTTGTCATCTTATTTTGTGGAATATCTGGATTGGATTTCTCCCTCCTGACAGTATAAAAAGTATTGTTGTATTTTAGTATTGATGTTTTAACTTCATTATTTTATAATATTCTAATATATGTGGTATGAACGTTCGCATATTTTACTAATTGCCCTTAACTGTAGCATAATTCTTTGATAAATATATAAAGAAATATATATTTTTTAAATAATGAATATTGATTATATGACTACACTCATGTTGTCTACTCACTGAAGAGTTACTCCCTGAGGCTTATCGGTCATAATACTATTCTTCTCTAGCTTAGGTATTGCTTCGCTGCTAAACGCAAGTAACCAAAGTAACGCTATCACCTGACACATCTGAAACTTTTAAAAATCAATACTTGTTATGAAACAAACACAGCAAGCTGTAATTACAAACAGTTGACCAAAAGACTAACAATTGGCAATGTAGACATTTTACAAGATTCTACCCAATAACAGGAATGGATAGATAATGGCCAACTCCTTCTCATTTTCTCATTAAATATCTATTAACAAAATATCTCAATTAAAATCAAATTAGTAACTATATCCTTCCTTTATTTTTCTTTTGTAGTTTATCTAACATATTTTTCATTTCCTGAAGATTCCGTCCGATGGTCCCTTCATCATAAACAGACCAATGACCCAACGTTCTAATAATGTTTCACACGTGGACACATTTTTAATTTAGGCTGAAAATAACACAAACTAATTTTACAGTTCAGTTAGCTCATGAAGCCCAGTAAACGGAACTTATTTTTTAAAATACATTTATAAACCATTATTCTGCATTAGCCAGGAGCAGATATAGAAATTGTCTTTAAGGTACCGCAAAAATAAATAAATAAAATAATAATTATAACAGAAGAAAACTATTTATTGTTAACCAACGTTTCACCCCATTTTGCAGGACTGTCACATTAAAACACATATGACAGCTGAAATAATAATAATGATAAATCCAAATTCTTATAAGGCTCTCTGTTTTATTTGTAATAATCAAACATATAGGTAAATAATTAACATTACATGTTAAATTTAAAACAGTTATAATTTAAATTGTAATTATTATTAAATCTTTTGCAGTTTAGGCCAATGAATACTATCAAGAAACACTGCTAAGCAGAGATGGGCAAAAATTAGCTATATTTATGAATGAATCATTGATCAATAAACATTTTATCCTTGACAATTTTAGCTGTAGTTTTATCTATATGTAATTTTTCTCCAAGTCTGCTGCTAAGAACATTGTCCGGTATCATGTTGAATTTATATCCCAAAATTTTAGGTTTTAACTTTTCTTAATATGGAGGCTCATATGTAAACTAACGAAATGATACTTTGAGGGATGTGAGTCACGGATTAGCAGCAGCTAATAGATGCTACTTTGGAGTAATTAAACTTTTCAAAAATTAGACTCAGCTAAACACTAACACACCCAACTTATGGATCCGAAGTTTGGGCATTCACTGATAAAGCTGATACAATTAGATTATTCATTTTTAAGAGAAAAATATTGGGAAGAATCTTTGGCCCAATCAAATAAAGTGATACCTGAGAAAGAAGAAACATTGTGCATATTTATTAGGTCTTCAAGGACATGTATATTAAAAGGTTTATGAAGAGTGAAATGCTGAAATAGGCAGAGCATATGTAATCTCGAGTAAATTCGATAGGGAGGGGAACCTTCCATCTCTTTTGCTAGTACAAGAGCTGACAAGAAAAAAATTCAGTTGTTTCACCCAAATTTTTTATTACTTTAATGAAAACTTATATAGTTACTAGTCAAAATAGATGAGTCTGCTAAGTATAGGTAGGGGGAATAAAAAATAGTAGCTGTTTCATAACATCAAAAATAAATAAATTTTTCATTGGGAGCTCTATATCTTGAATACTACCAAATATAATTATATTATATAATTTTAAATATAATACAATACAGCGATGCTGATGTTTGCCTATGAATATTGACTAAGCTTCAATCGTGGAAACATTTCTAATTGTACAAGAGCCAGGGTGAAAAAAAGGCAGATATTTCACCTCTATTTTTTATGGCTTTAATAAAAACTATGTATATTTAATAGTCAAAATTGATGAATCTGCTAAGTATAGGTAGAGGAAATAAAAACTAGTGGCAGTTTCAAAACGTCAGAAATAAATTAATTTTTCATTCGGAGCTCTATATCTTGAAAACTAGCAAATATAATTATATTATGGAAGATTATTGATTGACCGTGTGGATAGATGAATGGAATATGGTCCGGGTGCGGTCAGAAAAACTTGAGTTTTTCTGACCGCACCCGGACCATATTCCATTCATAATTATATTATATAATTTTAAATATAATATAATACAGCGATGCTGATATTTTCCTATGCATACTGACTGAGCTTCAATCATGAAAACATTTATTCTAGTACAAGAGCAGGGTGAAAAAAGGGCAGTTATTTCCATTTGGAGCTCTATATCTTGAAAACTACCAACAACACTAGATATCTTAGGATAACATTATTTAAAGTAGAGTAAATCTGATAAAACATAAGCCCTAATAGAGCTATTAACATTCAATAGTTCCCGAGATATAGCTTTTTAAATTGCAACATTTCATAAAAATAATACTAAAAAATCAGAAGTTAGGGAATTTATTTTAAGAAAACTATATCTTAAAAACATATAAGTTGAATAGTTTATGAGATATAGATTTCTCAAAATAAATTTACTAACTACTTATTTTTGAGTGCAAACCTCATGAAATATTGTAATTTAAAAGCTATATCTCGTGAACTATTGATTACTTTAAATGATGTTCTCCTAAGTTTTTTAGTGTTGTTGGTAATTATAAAGATATAGAGATCAGAATGAAAAATTAATTTTTTTTTAACGTTTTGAAACTGCCGCCATTTTTTATCCCCCTACCTATACTTGGTAGATTCTTCAATTTTGACAAGTAATTATACATAGTTTTCATTAAAGAAATCAAAAATTGAAGTGAAATAACTGCCTTTTATCTCCTAGGCTTTAGTACTATGAAGTGTATTTCCCCAATGCACCAGGATTACTTCAGAAATTTAAAAATTTGTTAGTAGAATTTTAATTTTTGAAAGTTAAGAAGCATGAAAAAAGTGTTTTTATGTATATATAAATTGTTTATTTATATACATATAAATTTTTTTAGTACCACAAAAACAAAACTTTTACTAATCACCCTAGTTCGGGGTGTCAAATATAATCAGCTCAAATGCTTTTCATGGGCAAACAGTTTATCTAATCCAAAAATAAAAGAATTAGGCCTACTTCTATAGCTTTCACCAGCCACTATTGCTTTTTAATAATGACCTGACCGACAAAAACTTATTAAGACTTGAACATACCTACTTTTTAACACTCATTAATAGTCATTCAAAAGTGGTGAAAAATCACTGAAATCCCACTTCAATTTCTCAATATTAAAAGATTTATGCCATTTTAGAATCTTGGAAACTCAATATCTCAAAAACTGAAAACAACAATTTTTCAGGTATTCATAAAATAAAATCTTGAGACATGATATAATATTATAATATTATAATATTATAAGTATTACTATAAATTATTATTATTATTACTTCTGCTAGAGCCATTGAATACAAAAGCAAAAGAGGAAGGATCTTTTATGCTTATGTTTAGATAATTAATAACAATGAGGGACACTAAAACACTAAGATGAAATGTTCTTGTGGGTCAAAACAATGGATGAAATAATTTTTCATAAAAACAAAAATAAAATTTTATAATATTTATTTATATGTGAATATAAATCAAATAATTTCCCAAGTGCTCTGTTAACTGACATGTTAGAATTTATGATCCTATTAGGAAAACATTGAATTATGTAAATTGTCAATTTCTTCTTCTCTTGCCTTTTCTCTTTTTTTCTGTTGTTTGTATTCCTCATGAGTTTCATCATCAGTAGGTAGTTCATGTCTGCACAAAGGGCAAGTACTTGTCTAGAAGAAGATTAAAAAATTAATATGTATAGTTTTCTTATATATTTATTATATATTCCAGATATTTTCCTGGTTTACCTTTTCTAACCACGGAATGATGCAGGGAGAATGGAATTCATGTTTACAGGGAAGTAATTTAGCTTCCTCTTCTTGATCGAACTGCTTCAAGCAAACTGGACATTGGGCATCTAAACAATAAATAGTAAATGTAAGAATTTACACAAAAATATTAATTTTTATAATATAATACAAAAAAAACTGCTATACCTCTTCGATTTATAACAGAATTTGGAAGAGTTTCAATGATTTTTCTAGATGTGGGAGGTGGAAGTTTTAAATGTTCTCCCAACTCTTCAAACATGCCAAAATCCCTAAAAAGGCGAGCGATATGAAGCAACTGGTTTGGAGTCTCTCCTTCACCAAGTGGTTTCCAACCCATTTCATCAAAGTAATCTGCCATCTGCACCAAATTTTATTTTACTTAAAAGACATGCCTTAATTTTTTTCTTGGATTTTTATTTTATTTTTTTCATGATTTATTTAATACAAAACATATGTTAATAATATAAAAACAGAAAAATAGTATACTTTTTTGATATTTTAGTAATTAAAGGATATTTTTTAAATTTATTTCCCAGAACAATAAATAATTTGATAATAATGGTAAAAATATATAAATATAAATTAATCTGGTTTTACCTTTGCTTTTAAAGTTATTTTAGCTACGAAATGGATAAAAATTTAATATTCAAATCATTATGTAATATATACTACAAACATATCTTCTTCACTTAAACATTACATAATGTATTAACATGTTCGAATTAATAACTACAAAAACACACTTAATAACAATACAAATAAAATTACTAATTTTAACCACTGATGGATCCAAATGAAGTAAAATAAATAAATTTATAATGATGTACTACACTTAAAGTATATCTATTTAGAATAGTTGTTAACCATTTTTGACTACAACCCGGAGGACCACCTTCCTCATATATGAAATTATACAGTCAATTATTTATATATATAATATATCTATTTAGATTGACTTTGCACCATAGTTATAAATTCTAAGACCCTATGACATAACTACTACCAAGAGTTCTGTTGTCCAGCTTCGTATTGTTTTTACAAGACAGGAATCTTGGGAAAAGTCTTTTGAACTTATTCTGTTTACTTTTATTATTTTGAAGTGTTAAAAATGTAACTTTTTTTTTTTTTACTACAATTATTTTGTTAAAGAACTTATTTTGAATAAATAAAAGTCAGTCTTAACATAATCAAAGCTTTTAAATTTTCTAGGAGATCATAAAAAAGTGAATTTTGTAATTATTAAAAAATAACTGGCACTAAGTTGTTGACTTGGAATAATTGTCTCTAGCAAAACCAAAAATGCCTTGCTTGGGTGACTTCTAAGAGAGAACTAACTTGATCTCTTATTCCAGTGGTTACCATGGTGGTGGATACCAGTCAAAAATATAAAATAATAAAAGTCACTATTGCAGGCTCTTACTACAAATTATTCTAAAATAATTAAATTTACGACCAACAAAAACTAAAAACATTCATTTCACATAAAAATAATTAAATAAATGTTATTTATCAACATAATGTATAATATGCTATTTAAAACGTCTAACAATCCTATATCTAAAAAGAATTATCAATAAATATTCAATTATCAATGTCTATGTTCAGTTCATTATTTTTTTACATCAGTCAAAACTTTATTGTTTTTAATTGACAAAATATTTAAAATTAGCATTACAGTACATTACTACTCACTGCCTAAGGAGGAGAAATTATTCAAATAATTATATAGAATAAAAGAGGAGAAATATTCACGCAATGGTTTACCAATTTTGTGCTTAGACAATTCTCTTGGCTATTAAACACCATCAAGAGATGCTACGTATAAGATGATAGCTTTCAGTGGATCAGTAGATTCTATAGTAAATTTTATTGATCCAAATAATACCTTTATGTATTATCATTATATAACATGGTTATAACATTTGTACAATTAAAGTATTTAAAAGAAATAGTTCACATATATTAATACACAATGTTAAGGACTGTAGTAATTCCTATGTTAGATGACAGGTTGCACCATGTCAGCCAACAACAGTCAAACATTGGCTAGAGCAGTGACTGGTGATAGCAGCAGTGGCACTACAGGAGGAATTTACTATTTCTAACTGTAATCAGCTTCATTAAAAGATATTAAGTTTTGAAAGTATTAATAAAATCTCCTCAAAGAATAGGATTTATGTTTTTCGGGGAGGAGGGCCGAGTGGATATAGCCATCCACTCACCAGTCAGAATTTCATTAAGTATTGTTGCTCTTATTTTGTTTTATATCTCTAGCACAATGCTAGAATTTAAAATAACACCTTTAATCAACCTCTTCCTCTCCAACCTCTATTTCAACATATCTATTTAGTTAACCATTAATTTATTATTTATTTATGCCCCCAATTTTTTAGTCACAGTTAAAATTATTTTAAGTTTCAGACATATATATTCTACAAATTTAATTTGGGCACAAATAGACGGACAGGATGAACACTGTATAGGAGTTCTAAAGTACTTGCAATACCAATTACAGATACATAAAGAAAAGAAAAAAAAGTTGCACTTGTACAGCACAGAGAAATGCTTTATTTAGCCATGCTGCCCAAATACATTAGGTAGCTACAATAAACAGCATACCAATCAATACATGATAACAATTTTTTTTCCCTTAATTTTTCATTTTACAATCAATACTCCTCTACACACTAAATACAAATATTTTATTTTTTTTTTTAATTTAACAATTTCATTCCATTTGATAATTTTATTTCATTTAATTGAAAATTTTATTCTCCCTATTTCACTCACTCAAACCTCCCCTTTCCAGTGATTGTTCTGCAAGATCCAAACCAGAGGCCTCTCATGGTGAACTCTCTCTCTCTCTCTCTCTCTCCAAAGGTCTCGCATAATTTTTCTTTAAGGAAAGGGACGTTTTTTCCAAATATTTCCTTCTTTTCCCTTTCCACTCCACCCACCTGATAGATCATTATTCTCAAATCCAACCATCGGATCCAAGACCAGAGTCATGCCTCCGGTTGTAAAGAATGCCACAATATCAAAGAACTTATAAAAAGCACCAAAAAAGATGGGTTTATACAGATAACGAATAGATTCCTTGAATATCAAGACAACTTTTTCTGTTCTATGATGGATTTAGTTTTTATTCTTCTACATATATATAGTTGTTATTTTTGGTAAGTTAATTATTATAATTAATAACATAATAGTATATTTGAAATGTATAAAAATAAAATTTCTTTTGAGAGGAATGTGGGTAAAGTGTCACAATTGGGTTCCAAGGTCATCTAAGAATTCTTTATATTGAAGAAAATAACCAGAGCAAAATAATTTTTTATATTCTTTTTAGTAAATATGCCAACATTTTGACCCAGCATAGGGATGTGTTTAGCATTGATGGGTAAAAAAATAATATTCTAAAAGAATAAAAAAAATTATTGTGTCCTGATTAATATCTCTAATGTTTTAATGTAGTGAGGATGGGAGAAGAGAGAACCATTAAAAATATTTCAAACCAAAACCAACAGTAAAAAGGGTAGAGGTTACCACCCCTTGGTGGTAACTCCCTTGAAGATATCACATATAACAGTAAGAAGGAAACACAGCAAATTGCAATCATTTTTATTTTTTTTTAATGCCCTCTGCTTGGTCATTTCCAACATACGGAGAGGTAATCTAACCACCACAACATAAAAGTCAACCATACCAAGCCAGATTGGTGACGCTGCAGTTCTGAGGTAGCTAAGACCGATCCTAAACTTCCTCGGCTACAAACAGCCCTAGCATAGTGCATCCAATAAACCTTCCAAAAAAATAATTTAAGTCACTACCTCAGTTTTAACCAACATTAATTTAAATATAATGTCATACAAACCCCATGTATGAATTCATTCCCTAATGAATAACAGCTTTACAGGGAACATGATTACTCTCTGCTAAACCAATATAGTCATATATACCTACCTACATAATATTTCATGCTTCTAACATTTTTGCCGGTAGAAAGAAATATATAAGTGTTATGTAACAAAACATACTTATCGGATATCAAAAATATATTCAATAATTGTACTGTTAAATTCAATGACATACTAAATTTTCAGTATTTATAATAATACCATGATGTGATAATATTAGTAATCAAACGATGGGACAGAAATATAACTCTAGAAAATCATAATTGCAAGTTCAATGCCAAAACTTAATTTTTCTTGATAAATATTAAATAAACAAGAAATTAGTAAAATTAATTATTCAGCCAATAAAATTAAAAATTTAACATTAAAACACTAAGAAATATTGATTGATATTAAATAACCAAGAAATCATTAAAAATATTATTCAACCAACATTAAAAACTCAAGACTCGATTAAAAACAGTAGTTAGTACAATTATACTTACATTGATTTGATAAATTGGTAAATTCAAGTAGCAGATATGCTAGATAATTAATAACAGTACATATAGAAATTCAATAATCTTGAAGCTACTGGTTAATCAAAACAACTTCAACTACTGATCAAAATGAAGCATCATTCTGATTCAAACATTATTTTCATAACCTGCCTCTAAGATAGCAATAAATAATTATCAACTTTCTCTAAGGTTACCTATAAGAAAGGTAACCCTTGCCTTATATCCAAAAAAAGAGTTTTTATTGGACTTCTAATAGTAAAACAATAAGGAAAACAACATGGAAAGTTTTAAATAATCTTTAAATTTATTATTAAATTAAAGTTTACGAGGAGTATGCAAGAATAAAACTTATATTTACCTATAAAAATATATTTATTTACAGAAATGTACAATTTATTAAAACTTCCCACATCTTCTCCTGGCAGTGTATTTTGATTCTTCTCTAGTATTGAGACCTTGTCTTCGCCTTCTTTCCTTCTTCTCTAAAATCCAATCTTTACTTTTTTTCGGAGGCTTTCCATGCAACTTCTTGAATGTAACTCTGTCCTTTGTAAAAGGGATAGTAGAATTATCACTTTCTGTTCCTAAAGCCTGAGGTAATGGTGAACTTGATCCAACCATCAAAACCAAGAAATATTTTTTGGCTTTGGTTGAATTAGGATAATCAACAACAAGACCTCCGAAAAACCCTGCTTTAGTCGCTTGTGTTGTTACCAACTCAATTTGATCAGGATTTTCAGGATAAAACTGAAAAATTGCTCGGGCAGTTCGACTTAATGAGGTATACAACATTGAAAAAAACTTATAAAGCCTTTTCGCAGGTTTATGAGTGGCTTGATCAGCATTACATAACCATTGTAATGCACTAATGCTAACAGCTCCATCAAACATACCTGCTCGAAAGGGGATGCCCTGTCCTAGATCACTAAGTATCAGATCACCTTCGACCTCTCTTTCTAAAGCAATATCTAACATAGCTTTAGAAATATCAAGTCCAATCCACATGTGGTCATTGTCTTCTAGAACACTTCCACTTAAACCAGATCCACACCCTAAGTCTAAAAGTAAGGCCGGTTCATCCTCTGGTAAACCTAGGAGTTCTAAGGCCCTTTCTGTCATCTGAACTTGAATTTCAATCATCCGGGAATTTTGTGTGTACTTTTTGGCCTCGGTTTCATTATAATAAATATCAGGAGGTGCTTGATGTTCAGGTCTTCTTCCAGACATCGTTCATCAGTGTAATGAAGGTATAATAAAAATAAACTGACTCAAAACTTCACAGGTCTACTTATAAAGCATACAACTAATAATAACCTCCACCACAGGTACCTCGTGTCGAATGACAAAGAGGTACAAAATATAAAGGTTTTTCCGATGATGAGCACTGCAATTAAGTATAAGATCAGTGCATAATTAATTCTGTTTTTTATACTAAACTGTTTGCTAAAACATAAGTTGTTTATTAATTATTAGTAACTTCATATGAATCGCTCAAATCTTTTTTGATAAAAAATACGAGCAGTTTACAATAAATCACTTAATGACAAAAGTCTTTATTTATTTACCATAATTTTCAAAAGTCACTGGGACTAATAGTGGTTATTAAAACTATTACTGCTCTAGTCAGATCACAACCATCAACTTCTGTTCGTTACAGTCGTTCAAGAAATTAAAAAACCCAACCGAAACTTTATGGTTGAGGCCTGAGTCTAAAGCCACTCTCCTACGTTCTATGAACTTAGGAATGATGAAAACATTTTACTCAAATTTTGGATCGAATGCTGTAACATCCCGCAGAGACTAAGAAAAAATATCAAACCCACACGAGATATCCATCTCACGGAATTAAGTCATACAAATTTGACAGCAGCAAGCGCCACAGCATTTCTTGAATAAGTATAACACTACGTAACTGCTTAAGTTCACGTGATATGGCAGTTTGGCAAACAAATTTTATTCAGAATGTTTGGAACTACACCCATTGATACTAAGGAAAATTCCAGGCTCGTTGTCTACCAGAACATCAGTGTTGAGAGCTTATTTATTTCTGAAATACCTCCGAAGTCCACAGACCTGTTAACACCTATTCGAAGCAGCAATTCTTATTTTAATGTCTGTCCTTACATCCGCTCTCAGATTCACTTTACATCCCTTGACTAATGTGGGGTATATCTATATCTAGATTTAGTTTTATTTTCAGTAATCTTAAATCCCAGTCTTCTTACTGGGTCTTCAAGAACAAGAACTTAAAGTTGGAATGGTAGAATCTCCTAGCTATGTCCAGATCGTCTGCATGACCAAGGATGTGCCTATTAAATAGAGTTAATTAAATGCATCAATGCCCGAAACTCTCATCTCTTTCTCCATAACAAGAATAAAGAGAAGGCACAAAAGGAGGTAAAATAGGTCAACAAAATTGTTTAGGAAAAAACAAATAATATTCATTTTTAGCGTCGTATCAGACCCATTAGTACTGTTTTCAAAGAAATTAAAAATTCGATTTTTTTCACCTTGATTTATTTGGAGGATTTTTTTATCCTTTATATTTTTTTATTTATTTGATCATTGTTTATACAATCGTTCGTGACTCCCCTGCATTTTATCCAATTCTTACGTTTCTCACACCTGGCGGAAAGTTAAATGCCTCCTCTTTTAACCAAAATTTTTAAAATTCAGATATAATTAGATTTAAGGGCGAAATAGTAGTTTGAAATAAAAAAAATCTTTCATACGTTTTATTTTATATCTCCGAATCTAATTTGTTTAATTAGATCCGGTATGTGTCCATTGGTGCAGTTTATAGAGCCCTGCTAAGTTCGGTGTAGATAGATTGAGTCATGTTAAAGTTAATTTTATATGTTACTATAGTTCTGTCTTATCACTTCATCTATACATTAATTGATATCAAAGTTTCAATAATGTTAAATTAATGTATATACATTCTCAAATATAGCAACAACGAAGTTTTGCCAGATCTGCCAGAGGATCAATAATAAATAAACATAGTATCCAAGAAAATCAATTTTTTTTTTCTCTAAATCCTCAATTATATTTTAAATCACTTGTAGCGATATCAATTTTAGTTAAAAACTTTCTGCTGTGAACTCAGGTTACGTTCTTTGTGGGAGCAAACTTTCCAAAATTAAAAGATCATACATAAACAGTGGGCTGCTATCAGAAATGAATTCATAACTATTTTAAATGCAGTTCGTAAACCAATAACTTAATGAAGCTCAGGAATAGGAGACATCCGAGATGCCACTTAGTTATACTTTTAAGTCATAGTTGACAGTTAATTCAATTTTTTTAATTAGTCTCTACTTTTTATTACAGTTAATATATTCTAGGATCCTTAATATTCACATAGAAATGTGTCAGAGACATAAGCACGAATTTTGTCATAATGGCTTAACTTATTTTTATTATTGATGAACTAAATTATTGGAAACAGCATTTACTATAACTTCTACTAAGTTCAAATTTTCGATTAAATGAATGGTTTTAAAGATAATCACATTACCACTGTTTACGACTGCGAACACCGAGGGCGTGTTCAAACCCCCACTTCTTAGTTTGATTTTTGCTTAGGTGTGTAGGCTTATGTTACCCCCCACTGCTTTCACGTTGCCAGGTCGATTGTACACGAGTAGTTCAGTGGTTGAGTTACTGAGGTTGTTTGTTTGTCTGTAACACGTGCCTTCTGTTTCTAGAGATTTTGTGTATCTGATGAAGATACTTGATTAGTTTAGTTTTAAATCTCTAATAATGGTAAGATTTCAGTTTAGTTTTGTCTTTTATTACGTTTTTGTTCTCAGAGTAATTATTTCTTTATTTTCATTTTAGGAGAATCTTTTTGTTCTTTTTGAACATGCAGCCGGCTACGGTTTATTCTCTGTAAGAGAATTTGAAGAAGTTGGAATGCTGCTTCCTCAGGTTGAAGCTTCTGTCACAGATCTGAAGAAATTTAATCAAATAGTTAAACTATGCTCCTTCACCCCCTTTAAAACTGCAGTGACTGCATTGGAAAATATCAACAGCATCTCTGAAGGTATGACATTATATGATTATTAATGAATTAATTACTTTTCTCAATCTTACCCTGCGGTTTTTATATACCCCGACAGTAAATTTTTTGTGTATATATTATTTATTTATTTATTGTATGTTGATATTATTTTCTTTATTTGATTAATATTATTCATGGAAATGCTAGATTTCGGATAATTTTTTTTAATTTGAATTATTAGAGATTAATCAAAATATTTCTTTCTTAAATATATTAGTTTCTAAATTCCATTTTTACTTGTTCTTCCCATATTTGGGTTTGTCTTGCAACTCACTTTGTACCTGGAATCAGGGGCTAGGAGCCGATCTTGTTAAGTTTGACTTACAATTGTATCCAATCTGATTAACTGTGCTTATACTTATAAAGTCGGCTCGTCTTAAACTATAAACATTTGTAGAAGTAATTTAAATTGTCTCTAGTAACATCATTTGTCTTATATTTTATAGATTTATAGAAATTTATTTATGTGGATAACTATTAGTAATACAATATTTGATCTTGGTATTTCATCCCAGCCCTCTAGTTGTTCTATACAGTTTGCTGAGTAGGACAAGTTTTTTGCAAAATTAACAAGCTGTCCTTGTCAGAAAAGGCCTACCAAATTACATTTTTGATTTCTGAAGATGTCAATAGTATTATTTACATGAGTTAATTTTTTCAGGAATTGTTTCTGAAGACCTTCAGCTGTTTCTGGAACAAAATTTAGTTAAGAAAGGTAATCCCACCTTGGGTGTTAGTGATACAAAGTTAGCTGCTGCTATAACAGATGCTCTAGGATATCAATGTATGTGTACAGGAGCCATACCTGAAATATTAAGAGGTAATAAAGTTAATTTAACTCTATATTTTCAATTTACTTTATATATTCTATTTTAACTTAAAATATTTTGTCCTCTGTTCAGGTCTCCGTTTACATTTTCCTAAGTTAGTTAAAGGATTTACTAACAAATCATCAGAAGTTGCCCAATTGGGATTAGGTCACAGTTATTCAAGGGCTAAAGTTAAATTTAATGTCCACCGAGTTGATAACATGATCATCCAGAGCATAGCCCTTCTTGATTTACTAGACAAAGACATTAATACATTTTCTATGAGAATCAGGTGAGGTATCCATATCTAAAAATTTTATTAAAATTTTTTTTTCAAAATTTCTAGTTTTTCGTCGACTAAAAGTAGGAAAATTATGTTTTTGGTAGGATTTTTTTTAAATTAAATTTGATTTATGAATTAAAATTTCTCTGAAATCCAAAAGGTTATTTTAAAAAGAATATTGTTCTCTGTTTCTTTGTATTGTAAAGCTTAAAGTCAATTTATTTAACAAAGAATTGTGTATATTTAGCAAATAATTTCTTTATGAATACTAAAAAAGAGGTTTTAAGAAAAAAAAAATTGTTTAGTAATTACTGCCTTGTATCATTAATCAGGGATAAATTCAGTATGAAAAATTTGGATACCATAAATCATGGCCTATCACCTTTTCAGCTTTTATTTTTTTTAACTAACTATATTTTTATTTACTATTTATATCGTTTTGTCATATAAATTCTCAAAATACTCTCTCATCCACTGTACTGATTTGATGAAAATATAAATTAACACATTTGGAAATTTAGATTCAGTTGTAAAAAACCAAAATAAGAACAAATTAATAATACTGATTTAAAATGAACATACTATTGAGAAAACAAAAGTTAAGCTTCTTAATGTTTTTATTGTGAACTTTACTTCAATGCCATTACATGATGATAGTTGAGATAGGTGTGAGATTATAATATTTTGCTTCATAGTTACAATTATTGTACAGCTTAACATCATATCCTTAAATTTAGTTCAACAAAACAGGGTATTAATCAATGGGTATTACTTTTCGATCAGCTATAATGAAATGTTGCAGTATCACTGTTGATAAACAATGTTTCCTATGTAGTAGCTAATGGAGATCAATTATTTTTTTTTACCAACCTCAAAACTCTCTCAAACAATGCTTTTCAGCAATTAAAAATAATTTTTAAATTTTTTCTTCTAAAATCGTTTCAACACATCAGGGATTTTTGTATTTATTTATTATGGAAATCAAATCAGAATATATAATCTTTGATGACATGTTTCCATGATAATATTGCCTTTTGATCATATTCTAGAATATTTAAACCTTCTATTAATATTATTAATTTTATTTTTCAGAGAATGGTACTCATATCATTTTCCAGAACTTTTCAAAATCGTCCCAGATAATTATCTTTATTCTAAAACTGCCAACTATATTGGAAATCGAAAAGAATTAGATGAATCTAAATTAGATGAACTTGAAGAAATTGTTCAAGATAGGGACAAAGCTGAAGCCATTTTAGATGCTTCTAGGTCTTCAATGGGTAAGTCTTTCTCGATCACTATAAAGTTCTTTAGGTATAGTAAAAACTGGTTTAGGGTTCTACAGTTTTTAGTTCTTTTTAAAATTTATCCTAATCTCTCCATCCCCTTAATTAATACTATGTATAAATGATGGATTATTTTGTTTCCAGGGATGGATATTTCTCCTATCGACCTGATGAACATTGAAATGTTTGCAAAGAGGGTAGTTTCTCTTGCTGAGTATCGCTTATCCCTTACTAGCTACTTACATACCAAAATGTCTTCAATTGCTCCTAATGTAGCAGCTTTAATTGGAGATCAAGTTGGTGCCCGACTTATATCACATGCAGGATCACTCACAAATCTTGCTAAGTTGCCTGCATCTACTGTGCAAGTACTTGGTGCTGAAAAAGCCCTTTTCAGGTAAATAATTTATTTATTTTTCCTTGTTTGTACATTGTCATACTATGTGTGAACTATGTATTGTATATTTAAAAGAAACAATTATGAAATGCAATTAGTTATTTACAAAAAGATTTAGAGTTAATTATTGTATTTATTTTCTATATCTTACTTGAAAACTATTTTCTTTAAATTCTCTAAATTTTATTGAATTTATCATTTTTATAAAATTGAAGAATAATGAGTTTAAGTATACATGCAAAAATTTATTGATTGAATGGTTAAATCTATTCTTAAGTTTGATGGCTTTAAAATATTCAATGTGATCCTGTGAATGTTTTGAATCAATTTGAACTTGAAGCACTGGAACATCATTATAACAAATGTTAATGTTAATGTAAAATCTTTCCTGCTATATATATGTAATGATTTTTGGAGTGAGCGGCTCACTTGATTTTTAAGTTTGATGGCTGAAATCGTTCAATGAGATTCATTAAATGTTATGAACTAATTTGGTCTTAAAATACTGAAAAATGTTTGTATTGAATGTGTTTTGTCTGTCTAATAAAATTTTTTGAGGGTAGAGTTCAACTGATGTTCATGATGATGAAGTTCAATGGGGAAAGCACCTAATAATATCCCAAGAGGATATTAACGTAATTTTCACTAAAAAATAAAATTTATTTTTTATTGAATGCGATGTCGATTTCTTGTTTAACAATTTAAAAAAATTTCAGAGCTCTAAAAACAAGAAGCACTCTCACCCCAAAGTATGGTTTACTTTACCACTCATCGTTTTTAGCTCGTGCTGAGAAAAAAAACAAAGGTCGAATTTCGAGGTTTCTTGCCAACAAATGCTCAATAGCTTGCAGAATCGACTGTTTCTCAGGTATATATTACTGTATATGTAGTATACAGTATATTTTAAATTAATTAAACTTGAATATCTTACTTATTCTAAATATTCATGATTTTTCTATCTTATATCATAACTTCCTCCATTTTAGAAACTCCATGCAATGTATTTGGTGAGAAACTGAAAGAACAGGTAGAAGAAAGACTTAATTATTATCTTACTGGTGTCAAACCAGAAAAGAATTTAGATGTCATGAAACGAGCTTCTATTGAAGTTGCTGAATTAGAGGTATTTTATTTTTTTATTATATGAGAGTAGAGAAATTTTGGCTCTATTTCAAAATTAATTCTAGTTTGGGATTGAAAACATTTTATTATAAATTTGATAATATTTATTTATTTTTTGATTCTCCAGGCTCAGAAGAAAAAGAAAAAGAAGAAAGCAAAGAAGAAGAAGAAAGAGCTTGAGAATGGTATGTATTATTAGAATGCTTCTTAGCCATTGGAGGATTTAGTTTTATTTTTTTTTACTTTTTTTTTTTAATTGCTGCTATTTCTGAATATAATTTTGTAATTATTAACTAACAGTATACAACTGAACCTCCTCTATGCATCAAACATGAAGGTTCCTTGAAAACAGTTTGATCTATAGAAATTTCAACTTATAGCAAAACCGTTACAGTTAATGTTTAAGGTTCATGTTGTATCTAAGGCGATTTTTTAGGACTAGATAGCTAGGAACTCTTATTGTTTTCACCCATTTCACTATTGTTTCATCGATTTTATCTAATTTGAAGGATTTAAAAATTGTTCTGAATTTTTCTTTTGCACCTAATAATTTTCGTTTAGAAACCAAGTTCATAACAAGAAAAAGTTTTGAATTTAAATTTTAAATATAAATGATTAAACTGAATTTAAATTTTAAGTGTAAATAATTCAACCAAATTGAATATTTACTTTTATATTAGAAGAAAGATTTGGACAATATCATTCTCCTTGGTAATATAATTCCTTTTTTTTTTTAAGAAAAAAAAAGGTTCATTTTTTATGTGACTTTTAGCTTGATACGTAGAAATTTCATTCCATCTTTAATAATAAAATTCAAGTTTCCTGTAAAAATGTTTTATTCAGAGATTTGGCTGTAGCTATTTTTCTGTTATTTTATGAAAATTTTAATCTAATCTGCTAGCCATAGTAATCTGTAACCTGTAAGTTATTTATAAAATTAACTTTTATCACTAACCTCCTTCTCCCTTATTTTATTGTGTTAAAAATTTTAAAATAAGGGGAAACAATAGTAATTAGAAGTACATATACTTTTTAATTAAAAAGAAATTCAACAACAGTCAAAATGAACTTTGAGTAAACCTTTAACTTACATACCTTTACAATTTCAAGACTCAGTAGTTAGTTTCATTCCTGTCAAAATATTGATGAACAATTTTATTGCTACTAAATTTTTTTTTAGGGTTTTCTTTATTTTTTTATTCCATTTCTTTCGAGTGATAGGTAAAATAGCCTGTCAGGTTTAAAATTTTGTTTGTTTAGCTATCATTTTTATCTTTTTCTTGGGCCACAGGTCATTGATGTCTCAATAAGTTTGATGATTTTCGAATCCATATCTCCCAGTGTTTGTGTGTGTTGCTCAGGAAAGGTAGTTCATCTAAGTAGGGCTATTTCACAGCCCTCATGAGTAACATCTAAGAATTAAAAGAGTTTATCCTGATGAACCAAAATTTAACTTGATTGATCATTAATTCTGTGAATGTGAAAACATGCCAGTTTTCGAAAATGTCAATATATCTTTAAAGAAAGAGAATGGAAGGATGACATAAATAGAACAAAAAATTGTATGTGTAGACAATAAATGCCATTGTTGATGAGCATTTAATCATTTTAATAGTATTGAGAACAAAATTTTAAGATTTTCTAGGACTATATGACACAAATTAATTGATCATTTAGTTACATCGTTTGATTGTTTTAACTTTAGAGCAACATTTTTTTTTTTTTTTTTTTTTTTTTGAGGTCTGAAATTTCACATAAACATTAAAAATCTGGGAATAAGCTGAATGAGTATTCTTCTGGCATTGTATTCTTACCTAATCATGTCTTTGTTATTCAATATTTATATGAGAGCTAATCTTTGTTTAGGTGAATTAGAAACCACCCTGAATGGTCAGGATGACTCTATAATTAATGAAGAGCCTAGTGAAGAAATTCCAAAAAAGAAGAAAAAGAAATCAAAAGGAGTCATGGACGTGGACGTGGAAGAACCAGCACAGGTCGATGAACCTATGGAAGAAGAAGAACCTCCTAAAAAGAAGAAGAAAAAGTCTAAAGGAGGCTCATAACTATTTTATGGTCACATTTTATTATAAAAAATTTATTAAAAAATATTGTTACTGATAATGTATTGTGAAGTGTCATATAGTTTTTTCTGCAATATGATGACACATGATATCATATGATTTGATAATCTCATTTAATAGTTAAGGGGACAAAAACTAGAATAAAATTATATCAGATTTTTTCACTCACTCACATTTAACAACACAATGTGTTATGAATTTATTTATTCTACTTATTGTCCTTTTAATTCTTTACATTTTCAGTCCAATCACAAAAGTTATTAGTTAAATAAACATTTATCATAATCATTGTTGTAATAAGAAAATGTATAGATGTTAATTTTTTTTTCCAATATATCTGTACTGTACAAAACAGTAGAGAAATTATCTTTATTATAAATATGATTTATACATATTTTATTTCTGATTTTAATCTTTTATTTTTTTTCTTATGATAATTTTGAATCATAAACCTTTTTTTATGAACAGATAAAGTTGTAAATATTTATGTATGTAAATAACTGCATATTAAGCATTAATAAACATCTACAACAATGTGAAAAAATTGTTTTTTTTTTTACATTTAGCAATTAATATACAACCTTAAGCCTACTGTTTTCAGTATTTCTTCCTCTTTGAATCAAAATTTTGCACCTTTTAAAACTTGTTAGAAGTCATCAGTGTTGTATGATGAAATGAAAACCCTTTTGTCTCAAAAGAAAAGAGTAAATGATATTCCAAAAAGTTTAAGAAATTATGTAATATAAAGTTTTTTGTATTGAAATATGTTTATTATAACCAAATATTTTTTAAGTAAAATAAATTTCATTTTTGGAAGATTATTGATTGACCGTGTGTATAGATGAATGGAATATGGTCCAGGTGCGGTAAAAAAAACTCAAATAGATAATTATACTATTTTATTGAGCCAACGTTTCGCCCCATGTTGCAGGGCTTCGTCAGGGCTAAAAAAGATACAAACACTATAGTTACAAAAAGGAAAAAAACATAAGTGTAAAATAACAGGGGTATAAAATGTAAAAAAGTAAGATATAATAAGAAAAA